>NW_012267286.1:1997697-2041956 GCF_000151885.1 Dipodomys ordii
AGGTCTGTTCTTATGCCAATACCAAGCTGTTTTGATTACTATGGCTTTATAGTAGAGTTTGAAGTTTGGTATTGATATTCCTCCAGCAGTGTTCTTTCCATTGAGGAGCGTTAAGAATGTATTTTTTAAAAAAAGAAATTTGAGGTGAAAAATAAATCTTCAAAGTTAAACTTAGCAGAGATATTGAAACATAAGACAAGAAACTTAAAATTGCCAAAATTAATGAGCTCAGTGGTCTATTGGACAAAATAGATAACATTAAAGAACAGAGAACAATGTAAACAGTGCTATGAAAACTATGGAGTCTGGTTAAAGACGTTCCCAAGTTAGGTATATGATAATCACTCAGTTTTATGTATCCACAATGGTTCTTTATTTCCTTGTTTTTAGAAGGAGAGTAATTCCACCTCACATGATAGAATGTATAAGAGCAAAAGAGAACTGATGTTGTGTCCTCCTGTCCGTGTATAGTGTAAGAACAGGAGAGAGAAAAGTTGCTCTTTTATAACCCACCAATGAAGACTCAGACATTCTGAATTAATTACAGTTTAATCATAGCATATTTCTTATTAAGCTTCAAAAAATTAGCTCTCTGGGACACCTTTGGATAATAGACATTAATATACAAAATCAATCACTGTCATGAATACCAGCAATGGGCAAGTGTAATTTGAACTTAAAATCCATATTGTTTCTATTAGCCTACCAAAAACATATAATAATTAAATACCAGTAAACTATATTTGTATAGATATATAAGCAAGAATATGGAAACACGTAACGTAGGCAAGATTCAAAATTATCTAGGGCTATTTTAGGCTCTTTAATAACTGGTAACAATTTTCTATCTGGGCACAATACTCCTGAGGTTAATAAACTTCTTGAAATATTTCACGAAACATACTCATCTCTAGCTTCAACAACACTAGAGGTAAGTGTCATTACTTGAAAACCATGGAAATTTTTTCCCACTCTTTTGTAATTGATACTCCACCAATGCAAGAGTGTCATGTATTGACATCCTATGAATACAAAAGTTGCTGTAATGTCTTTCACAGAGGAATATGCAATTTGGGGTGATTTAAATCCATATTCCTGGGCCATGCTTATACAAATTTGGCACAGACTAAATAATTGTCTTATTTCATTTATTCATCTTTGAGATTTTTCTGCTTGTAAAGCAATTAATGGGTTGAAAAGCTTTAGGCTATATACTCAGATCATTTTATCTTAAAGAAGGTCCTTTCTACTTTCTGCCTTTTTTCCTAAGACAAAAATTCCTAAGAAATGTGTGTGTGTGTGTGTGTATATCTAAGATATGCAGACTTAGAGTCAGCTGTATTTTTCTGCCTAAAGAAGGAAAAAAGGTAGGAGTTTTTCATAAAAATTGGCACCAGTTTTTGGATTAGTAGGGTAATTACAAAAAGTAACTGAGATAAGCAATAAGATAATTAACACATATCTTTTCACTTCTACTTTGTTGATGCATTAAAATTTCCAACTACAAATATGAATCTAAATATTTCATTGTACATGTCCTAGAACCACAGCTTAGAGATAATGTAATGATGTCAATAATATGATGGCTGTTGATTGGTTTGGCACTAGAATTTAGCAGTGCATATATAATCAATTAATTTTACTTTGTTTCCAGTTACTTCCTTTTGCTTCCCTTAATTTTCTTGCTCTGTGCCATTTTATTTTTCTATGAAGACAATATTTTTGGTAGCCAAAATGTACAATTTTAAAAATATTTACTGATAGGAAAAGCATAAACAAGCTGGAAACTAAACTTGGAGGTTTATAAGATGACTTATTGGAGGTGACACACAGTCATCACAGTGAAAACTCAATTACCCTACTGCTCTAGGATGTTTATAATATTCACAACTGCCATGTTTCATAACTCCTTCCTCTCTTCTTTTTTTCTCTCCTTTAATCCCTCCCTATCAATCTTCCTACTTTCTCTCTCTACAATTTTTTTCTCCTCCTTGTCTTTATTTTCTCCTTTGTATTCATTTCTTTCTATGATTCCTTTTTAGGAGAAAAGGGATAGACAATGTCAGATTCCTATCAGAGAACCTTTCTTCCCTGTTCGGCAAGGGTGTTTGAAGCTATCAGTATGCATATAAAAGTGTTCTATTAGTGTAGCAATTAATGGCAATGGACTTCAGTTATATTAAATGACTTTCTAATTAGCAATAAAGAGCACAACTTCACTGGCATTCTAATGACACCTCAAGATTTCACAGTATCAGGTCACCTTGTTAAGCAAGAGAAGAATGGCTGGATTATAATGTAAATAAATCACGACTTCTAATTTACTTAAACAGAAGCATACTTCTAATATAAAATCCTTATATCTAAGTTCAGAAGTATTTGATGTTGGTATAATTTGTGGAGAGGAAGGGATAAAAACAAATAGTTTAAATAGGGGTAGAGGTGGACCCATTGCAACAATGAGATGTACAAGACATTATGTCGAAAAACGAATTTTACAACTTTGGCCCGGGGAGGGGGGATGAGGGGAGGGGTCAGGAGGGATGGTGGTGATGGGAAGGGAAGGGAAGGGGAAACAAAGGAGGAGGCAACAATGCTTGATAAGAAATGTATCATTACCTTGCTCATGTAATTGTAAACCTTCTGTATGGTATTTTCACACAAAAAAAAAAGAAGCAAAGAAAAAGAAAAAAAATAAAAATGGAGTAAAGTACTGTAGTAGACCTTACTTTCTTTTGATAGGCTAGAATTGGTCACCAGAGAAAAAGGTAACACTTACTTCACTTAATATGATTTTTTTCCCAAGCCCTTCTATTTCCTTACAAAAGGGGCAGTGTTATTCCTTCTATTGGAAGCATAGAATTACATTATGTATGTATGTATATATGTATATATACATATATATGCATTTTCTGGGTATTGTATATATGTTTATCTGAATTAGGGAAGGGAGGGGAATAAAAAATGGTGAGACAAAGGACAAAGGGGTAACCAAGGCAAAACTCACAAGGCACTATTTTGGAAATGATCTGTACATCTTGGGGGCGGGGAGGATGGAGGGGTAGGAAAGAGAGAGAAAAATGATAGAGGGGTAACATGTTCAACAAAAATGTATGTTCTACCTTATTTATGTAACTATGACCCCTCTGAACATCACCTTGACAATAAAATTAAGATAAAAAAGAAAAGGGCAACACCATAAATAAGTGAAATACAGAAGAAAATATTTTAAAGTGAAAACAAGCATAGTCCTTTCTCTTTTTTTGGTCTGAAAATATTGAGTTTATTTCACCTTGGAAAACTGTAAGACACTGTGTCATACTATAAGCTTCTATATCAGATGGTTTCAGCATCTAGTTCTGTATCTGCTTCAAATTACTTGAAGTGATTTAAGATCTTGATAAATATTTGGGGTACTGATCTCTATCCTACACAGCCTGAGCTATAGTAAACTGCCATAAGCTAAATCAAGTAAGTGGTTTTTAGAGGCTGTACGTCCATGATGAAGACACCAGCAAATTCAACTTTTGAGTCACAGTTACCTTCTCTATGCCTTTTTACCAGAAGGAGACATAGAGAATGAGAAGGACCTCCCTGAGATTTTTTATACAGGCACTGATTCTACCATCAGAGCCCTACCTTTTGATGTCATTGAAACAGAATAATGAATATTTCAAAATCCGCACTCCCACATACCTCCACTGAGAGGTGAGGAATTCAACATGAATGTTGAGAAGGTTGGGACTTAAGAGTTCACACACCTAATTCTTATTAGTAGTAATCAAACACTCTAGTGGCAAGGACATAAAACAAGATGTTATTAAAATAATAGTACTATACCGAATGCAGAAGGTCATAAAAAGGCATTATTTGATACCCATGAGCAATCTCTCAGTGCTGTCTTAATAGTCTTATTCTCTCTGACCTTCTAACAAAAACCAGTCCAGCAGAAAGTGTTTAACTGCAAGGGAGCCCCAAATGCCCATTCTAAGTCCATACATGTGTTGCTATGGTGTTCATCTACAGCTTTGATCTCCTGAACCTCCCTGCCTGTCTGAATAGGTGGTGATCTGGTCCTCTTTGTTGCAAGAATTCACTTGCATTGGACTGCCCAGCAACTCTCACCTACCTGGCAATCTCATGACCCCAACACTCAACTACTGTAGGGACAGCGATTTCAGTCCCACTACTGTTTAAGCTCACTAGACAATTCTGCCAAAATCTGTAGGCCAAGGCCCCAAACCATACCCATTTCCCTGAAGCATGAACCCCAGCTTTAGGAAATGTACTTCTTTCTAAGATTGCCTTTCATTACATACTGTCACTTTGTCATAGAGAAAACATAAATGATTACTTTAGTGGCAAAATGTTCCTATGATTTTAATATTTTACTGATTCTGAATCATTGTTCCATACGAAGAAGGATAAATACATTTAACTCATAGAAAAATGAGTTTTAATCACCAATCTTTAAAATTTTGCTAATAGAGGCTACACAGTTGGCCTAGTGGTTTACAAGGGGAATTTTAAAAAGTGAGATTTCCTAAGGCTCAAGTAAAAATAAAATGATATGCTATGCTTAATGTTCACCACAAAGTTAGCAAGTCTTAAAGTGGAATTTATTTACAACTATGGTGTTCATAAAAATTTATATTACAATTGTTTACAATAAAAAAGCAGAAAATAATCCTTAACACCAAAAAAAATCATTAATCTGGTAAATTGTTATGACAAAAACATATCTATAGCATACTAATTTGCTAGAGGTTCAGCACTGGAAGAAAGAGGACTAAATACTTATTGTCATAGCAATCCTAGAGTTTATCTTTATTGATATTTAAGTATATTTGCTATGACAATGATAGTTTAGGAAAATGACATATAGCAATTGTGAAAAATTGAATACAATAAAGCTACACAGTTAACATATTACAAAATATATTTACCTGCCTAGGCATCTGTGGCTCATACCTGTATTCCTAGCTACTCAGGAGGCTGAGACTCTATTCCAATTAATCAACAAAATGCTTCAGTAGAGGCCTGGCTCAAGAGATAGAAAGCCAGCCATGAGTAAGCAAATTGAGTAAGCGCTTTTGGCCATGAGTTCAAGTGCTAACAAAAAAAGAAAAAAGAAAATATTTCATTGGTATAATACAATGGCATAAATATATAATGCATGTAATTGTAACAATAATAATCACAATTGTTTTTTAACACACTTGAATACCATAATCAACAATAAATACATTGTTTTGTTAAAATGTAAACAGAAGATATATACTTATCCAAAAGTTTCAGGCAAGTACATTAACATTAATTAATATTAACCTTTTTTTAATTGTTAAAAATCAACAATATTGGTGATATCTATAGACTGTCAAATGTTAACACAGAATGGAACAGCCTCACTGTAAATAAAGTATGGAGTTCACAAAGCAGGACTTAAGTTAACAATTCCAAATGGCCCAGGTACCAGGGCAAGACTATGGCAAGGTCATTCTTTTTATCCCTGGTTTTCTGAACAACCATGGAATCAGTGAATATATTAAACATTGATATGCATTATTTGAGTTTTCAAAAGTAAAATACAATACATTTTTATCAAATATGGATGGTCATTTGCTTTGGGAAATATTTGCACATTAAGTATGAATAAAATATGCAACAAAAAGAATGTCACCTATAGCAAAAATGTATGCAAAGTACCAGCATACCAGTATCAGCAGGGAGTCTCTACATGCATAAAGAGAAAGTGCATTAATAAATCATTCATGCGGAGGAAAGCATGCCAACGTTTTGCTTGAGGCTCATGACCTTAACACTTAAGTCTAATTATTTCAAGTACTAAATTCACATTTTCTTGATGACTCTAATGGATTTTTTCCTGACAACGTTCTTCCTAACAGTTTCTGTGATGGCTGTACTGTGAAAATTAAATATGAAGAATATAGAATGCATATAACCATATCAAAAGAAGGTATTTGTTTGTTTGTTTTGTTTTACAAACTCTTGAGTTTAAATGAAGGGCTTCCATTTAATAGACAAGTGTTCTACCCCTGAGTTAAGCCTCCAGCCCTTTGCTGTTTTCATTTCTTTTTCCTTGTTTTATAATATAGGATCTTGTCTTCTTTTGCAGAGCTGCCTGAGTACTGTAACCTTCTTATAATGTGTATAGTTGCCACAATTGCTGTTTTTACTTTTCTTTATATTTGAGAAAGGATCTTGTTATCAATTTGCCCAAACTAGCTTTGGAACTCACTCTTCTTAATGTTTGCAATTAGAGTAGCCATGACAGAAAGACAGCTTGTACACTGCACTCAAAAGTGTTTTTAGAGATGGGATCTGAAGTATAGGCTGTAGTTGATCATGAAGGGCAAGACTAGATTAACTTTAAGTGCAGAGAAAAAAATTTCACTAGCACCTGGAGTGTGAGTACAGGGCTTGGTGTTTGCTCAGCTTGATTGCTCTGTTAGTGTTCTACCCTCTGAGTTACAGCTCCAGCCTAGTGTCTTTTTGCCATCTCATCCTTCTGTACAGGCAGAAGATATCAACATTCAGAAACAAGAAAACATTTATTTTAATTAGAGATTTCAAAAAGGGAGAGACACACAATAAAATCTCATTATAACTGTGGTATATTCTAATGCATTATAAAGATAATACTATAAGCAGAAGTTGGGTTACTAGGCTTTCACAAGACTGTAATCAAGAAATAAGAATCATGGACAATAGTGACTATTCGTGAACATGAAGAAGAATAAGGGTGAATCCTAAGGATGAATTGTATATTAGGTGAAGAAATGGCAGTACTCAGGATGGATTCTATGTCTTCAGAGTGAACAAGTGAGTTGAGCATGGTTGGACTACTATTTACTAATCTGGATAAGATTAGGTAAGACAGCAGCTTTTGAAGGTTCAGGCCAAAGAAGAATTCTACCAGACAAATTAAATTTAGATGGAAATAGAAATAAGTAATTGTGTATATGATTTTGTGACTTGGGAGATTTGAGGAATAGACAATTGATGCATCACCATATATATTATTGTAATATGGTCAGTTTTTATAGCCATAACAAAGTACTACTATTGCATGAGAAAAAGAGCGAAGAGAGAGGGGGGAGAAGATAATGAAATCATGCTAGAATTAAACTCAGGAAAATAATCAGCTTTTATAGAAAGATCAGAATGAGAGCAATTGACAAAAAAAAGAAAAAAAGAATAAAAGAAAAAACCCTGAGGCCTAAGAGATTTAATATTTAGGATAAAATAAAAATATAAAGTTGTATTTGGTAATAAAATTATATCATTAGCATAAAAATATGAGAAATTGTAAAAGCATATTAAGTTCAATATGTCTAGATGATATGTAATATTTATGGTGTAGGCTCTAGGTCCTTAATAAATTTCAGTTCCTTGGTACTAACATAGATACTCTTTTAGGAATTTGACAATATAGTAAATGACACAGAAAGAGTTTGAACAGCTCCAACTTAACTCATGTAGTAAAGCAACTGAACTGAAATTACAGAGTTCCACAATGAACAGTGTTTCCTCAAGTTCATTTGGCAATGTAACTATGTGCATGCTTCAATTAGAGGAAGGAGACAGATTTAAAATGACAGCATTGATTAAATGGCTTGTGACTATCCACACATGAATATAAAACTGAAACATGATTCTAACAATGCCGATAGCTTGAAAGTCATGAAATGATTACAAAATTTATAAAAAACCCTTTGTTGTTATGTTGTTAGTATACTGTATTACAGCAAAATTCCTTTCACGGTTTCATAATTTCAATTAGGATATGAAATTAAGGAGAGGATGGGATGAATTGTTTAGCAGTTGACTTCCTCTGACAGATAAAACTGATCTGATCATTACATTTTAATTCTTCCTTTCCCTGTCCATGTGCTCATCCCCTGAAAGTTAAGGTGAAAGTCTTAAAAACCTGGCAAACAGAAGTATAGCTCTTCAAAACACTGCACTTAAATAAATATGGCTATGAAATAAAGAGTTTATTAGTTAGGCCACTCCTGCTGAGAATCTTAACAAAATATATGAAGTGTCATAAAGATTTTATACAAAACTGGGAACTGGGGGCTCACTCTGATTATCCTAAATTCTCATGAGACTGAGATTTGAAGACTGGGGTTCAAAACCAGCCTAGGAAGGAAAGACTGTGAGACCCTTATTTCCAATTAACCATCAAAAAGCTGGAACTGAAGTTGTGGCTCAACTGGTAGAATGCTAGCTTGGAAGGAAAAAGCTGAGCAAAAATTATGTGCCAATAGACAACCTATTCACCTTTTTAATTTTAATTTTAGATTTTTAGTTTAAGCTTTTAGTACACTTTTTTATGTCCTTGAGGTCAAAGATATTTTTGTCCCAACTATTTTATTTTTAGTAGGGTTCTTAACATTGAATTGGAATGATAAACAACTGTAATCAAAGGCCTGAGAAAGCAGTTCTGATGTCTCTAAGGCAAGATTCACTTAAAATAATATAAAGCTTTCCCTCCCTAGATTTATAAATTAAATTTTCTGTTCTTATAATATGCTTTAATTTTCTGGAATTTAATTTTTGCAATCTACCATGTTCTTTTCCCTTGCACAATAGAACATTTATTTGTCTTTCCATTGAGCTCAGAGATTCGGGGCTAAGAAAGCACGGAGGGAGAATTGTTGTTTGTTAAACTGAATGCAGTACAATGCATATTTGAACAGTAACATTGAGTTAGAATTGTAAGTCAGAATTAATATTAAACTTCTAGAAAAAAAGTAAGAAATGGTCTCATTTCTACCATTTGCAAGATAGTCATAAATATAATACAAAGTTATAGGTCCTGTCAGAATTTAATCAGGGACATATAACAAAAATATTAGCAAAGAATTCAGAAAGAACAACATCTAAAAGCCACCAGAGGACAGGTCAGAAACTACATAAAAGTAAATATCAAAGACATAAAATAGAAACTCTACCAACAATACAAGACAAGGTAGCCTTTCTTATATCTAGCAAAGGCTGCTCTTCATCATAGGGTATTTGTATGATCCTATAGACATATTTTATATTTCATAATGAAACACTATCAGAATCTTCAGAATGGGCAAAGCTCTGGTCATAAATTTGTCATGATACGATAAATCTAAGCAGAGTGAATCAAGGTATAAATATAAAATTTTGAAGTTTTCATCCACTTTGGCTCTTAGGGTGACTTGACTGGACTGGCAAAGTCAATATAACAAACTACAGTGAAGGGCTTAGTGGTTATTTTTTTGGTAGTAAAATATTGTAGGAAAAGCAAGGTCATTCTCTTGTCACATAAGAGTTTTAAGCATCACACTGGGAAATAAAACATTTATATAGCATATAATAAAATGGCACCTTTAACTTTCTTGATTCCCCCCCCTTGAGTTTCTGATAAAATGTTTATTTAACCAAAAACAATAGTATCCTCAACATATGGATAATGAAAACATTACCCTTAAAATAAATTAGATTCATATGTGTACCTTGGCTAGCAAGCCTGAGGTCTGGAGTCCAACCCCAGTTTTATCAATTAATAAATAAAGTGATAAATTAATATAAACATACTCTGTAATGAGTACGGAAAATTATTAGGCGAGGCAGCATAGAATATTGTAAACCATGGATGGACATAATTTGTGTTTTTTTTTATTGTGAAAATACTGTACAGAGGAGTTACACTTACATGGGCAAGATAATGAGTACATTTCTTATCAATCATTGTAGCCTCCTCCTTTGTTTCCCCTTCCCATCTATCCCCTGTTCCCCCACCCAATCCAACCCCTCCCCCCCAGCCCGGCTCGAAAGTTATAAAGTTTGTTTTGGACATAACGATTTGTACATCTCATTGTTGCAATGGGTCCACCTGTATGGACATAAATTGCATCTGTAAAACATGAGTGTCTTCCAGAAGTTCAAATTCTCTTAGAACTTAAGTTTCCTTAGAATTAACATCTACATCTATGACAGTTAGTGAGGCCAAATAGGCCTGTATTATATTCAGATTTTCTGAGCTTTCTTCTGGTGCATTTTGTTCTGCTTTCTCATAGGATACCTAGTGAAATATCATAATAATTTGGTCCTCATATCTTTAGGTTATTTTTCACTGTTAGAGATGGCATTCACTTGGAAACACTGAAACCCAAGCAAGCAAGCACAATAGCAGATAAGTTTCTTTAGTCAATCCTGTGATTTGTAAAAACAATAAAGTTGTGTACAAGGTCTAAATTCAATTAAAAGAGGGAAATGATATGCACTTCTCAGGAGTACATTTTATATTTGAGGAGTTTCTAGTCAACAATATCTTTACATTTAATCCTTACACTTTTAATCCTCTGGTTTTTTGGGGGGTAGGGGATCCCAAAGAATCATAATGTGAAGGGTCATATGCAGGAACTTCACACTCAGAATGTTTAACTAGTTACAACTACTTTCATAAAATAATCTGTGAGGCAGGCCTGTAATCTTAGCTACTTAGGAGGCTGAGATCTCAGACTGTGGGTTGAACATAGCCCGGGCAGGAATCTCCATAAGACCCCTATCTCCAATAAACTACTCAAAAAAGGCCAGAAGTGGAGCTGCAGCTCAAGTGATAGAGTGCTAGCAAAAGAAGCTCAGGGACGGAGTCAGGCCCCGAATTCAAGTCCGGAGACCAGCTGATGATGATGATGATGATGATGATGATGATAATCTCTAATAACCATGAAGACTACAGTTGAAGTTAAAATGATCCACTCTTGATCGAGACTGCAACCTGTTTGACATTCCTCATTTACTCAGTAGAGCCATTATTTATATCGCAGAACAGTTATCACACTGACTTAGAATACAATTTTAACTATTGTGAATTGCTGTGAAGACACTATTAAATATAAGTTAGATATATCAATATTTAGATGAGAGCAGAAGCTATCAATATTAAAAATTCTTACAGTTTAGACAAATTCAGAAGTAGTTATTGAGAAGAAGGAAGGAAGGAAGAAGAAGGGAGAAGGAAGGAATCCATTGATATAGAAAGACATACAGCAAATAACAGCAAGAATAATTGTTTTTTCACTTTGAAAGCAAATCATGGTGGAAGAAAGTTTGATTAATTAATAGCTTAATATAGTTTGAATAATTAATGTATTTGCAACTAAGTTTTAAGGAATTTCCCTATATTCCAACATTGATGTCATAAACAACTTTGGACATTTATCCAGTAACCAATTAGGTCCCACTTAGCAAAATCATAATCTTATAAACATGCATTACTTTAATCATTGAATAAATAGTTTGTTTTTCATCCTCTCTTTTCTCAACTAAATGTGAATTTGGAAATGTGAATTGTAAACTTTGCATTTGATGGAAAATCTAAACATTATAAACGTGTGCAGCTTTATCTAATATTCAATTAAACTAGACCAATGATAAATATGATAAATGTGCTTAAATAATACTATAGTTCACCTACATCAATAATTGCACTACATTAAATACTATTTAAAAGATATTCAGCAAAAATAAAAGAAAAATATATTGAAATCCTTCTCAAAGATCGTCTTTCTCTCAAGCTGTTCACCAAGTGCATCTCCATAACAAGGCATCTTCTATTTTCAGAATTTCTCTCACGTAGAAACACTTGCACTGTCTTCATTTTTCTTTAATACTCTGGTCAACCTCTAAAGGTCTACTTCAAGGAGAAACTCAATAATCAACCTAATGGTCACCCAGATCAGATATTTGACTCTATTTTATATTCTTTGATTTACATTGCATTTATTCTGTGCATAAATCCTGTAAGCCACAGAAGTAAATTACAGCATAAACAATCATGTAAAAAAAATCTTCCAATATTCAGGCTGTACACACTTCTATCCATACCTCTGCATTCCCCTTTGTACTCTTGTAACATTGGAAACTCCCTTTGTCCTTGAAAAAGTGTTTTCTCTAAAATATTTTTCTAATAACCTTTTTCTTTTTCTATAGTTTATAATATTCATATATATGTAAATATATAATGCTGGATTTCTACTACTAATTTTTGTTAATGTTATCCTCAATGTGTCTGAAATGTCTTGATTGTATTTCTTATCATCTTTATACCTGGCCCTTCTTCTAGAGCAATGTAAAATGAGTCTGATTGGAAAAGGTCTTTCTATACAAAAAAATGAAAACTCTACAAGTGAAGACTGGAGAAAATGAATATTCTCTGCTGAGACACAGAAGAAGAAGGCATCACTTTCTACGTATGTTTGCTAAAGGAAAGAGAGGAGAAAAGAATTCCCTTTCTTGCTGACAGAATTTTTTAAAAATATGGTTTCCAGAATCTTAAATTTTTAGATTAGATATACCCCTTTAAGGAACAAGTAAGCCCTGGCAAAAATCAGGAGTGTTTCCCAAATCCCAGGTTTGTTTTCCCCTGAAATGCAAGCATTTACCGGTGGTGTTAGGTACTCTCTATCTGCAGAGTTGCCCCACTATCTGTAAAGTTATAAAATAATTCCCTGAGGCTTGCTCTCAGCCAAGGTTCCCAAGGGTTCAGAAAAACCACAACTCTGCAGAAATACAAAGAATATTTTCTCTTACACCCACATATCTTTAAATAATAGCTTTGGTCTTTTCTTTTTTTCTTCCTACTTCTACTCATTTTAAGGAAAAAACACATACACTTGGATAGTTTGAGTGACCAATCACACAAAAAACTCCACGGTGGAGAACTTTTCCTAACCTCTGTCTTGCTCTTCATCTTTCTGACTTCAACTAACAAACCTACAGACACATATTTGTTTAGCCTCTATGTTTCTTTTTCAAAATTTTTTGTCAAAGTGATGTACAGAGGGTTTACAGTTACATAAGTAAGAAAATAAGTGCATTTCTTGTCAAACATGATACCCCTTCCCTCATTTTTCTCCTATTTTTCCTCCCTCTACCTTTCCCACCCCCAAGTTGTGCAGATCATTTCCAACATATTATCTTGTGTATATTGCTGGTGCATTCTGTTGTTCTTCATTCCTTCCCTCATTCATATTAATGTATAAACAATACCTGGATATCAAAATCAAATACAGTGACAACAGAGGATATGACATAGGGGGAGGAACATATAAAAGAAGCAAAAAATATCACATATTATTTTTAAAAACAACAACAACAAAGGAAACCTCTTGTGGCCATGTCTTGGGGTTCATTTCGCTTAGTATTATTGTATATGGTCATATGTACATAGCTATTGAGCTATTCTGCTAATCTGCTATGATTATCCTAGACATATACTAATTATTGCAAATAAGGGAAACCATGGGACCTATGTTTCTTTGGGTCTGGCTTACTTCTCTTAATAGGATTTTTTCCAAGTCTTTCCATTTCCTTACAAATGGGGCAGTGCCATTCTTTCTGATGGAGGCATAGAATTCCATTGTATATATACCACATTTTCTTGATCCATTCATCTACTGAGGGGCATTTGGGTTGGTTCCATATCTTAGCTGTGGTAAATAATGCTGTGATAAACATAGTTGTGCTGGTAGCTTTAGTATGGCCTTAGTTGTTTCTTTTAACAATTTCTTAAAGCTCCTGGCAACTATGACTCCGTAACAAATTTGTACCTCGGAACACTCATTTTATCAAGATCATGGAATCTGTGACATATCAATTCAAGAAGGGGCTGCAGGATTAATGTAATGGTACTTTGATGTCTGGGGCATTAACCAGGACAGCTTGAATGCTGGAATGACTGTACAACTGGCAACGGAATCCCTGTGGGCCTCCTTCATGTAATTGTTGAGATGCTCATGTTCTGTTACATTCTTAATGGCATAGACAACTGTTTTCCTATTTGTATTTCTCCTGTACAATCTGTATCATCTTTTTCTTTGACTAGAATCTATGCAAACATTAGCCAATGTTCATGTTTCTGGAAGAAAACCTACCATATACTTGCATTTTTTTCTGGAAGAAAACCTACCATATACTTGCATTTTCTCCTCAATTGCCAATGCTGTTCATAATTATTTAAGTCCATGACCTTTACCTATCAGTTCTGACAAAAGAGGATGCTAATATATGGCGCTGAGTTATTTGGCATGTAATGAAAATGGTCCAATTTAATTAAAATGTAAGTTATTGTTAGAAAGAAAGGTCATACTTAGAAAATGTCATTTCAGAAGTATATTAACAAGCACCCTCCAGTGTTTGTTACATGTAAAATATACAGTCAGAATGTGACATTTAGAGGGAAAATTGGAACTACTCATGTCATAAGCCTGAACATTTTTGTGTTCTCATGTTGAATTCACTAACGTATAATTTTTTAGTCAGCCAAATGTTAAATTTAACACTGTGTACTTTTATCTTGCTTATCCAAATATAATTTACTTACAAAACTTAAAAGCGAAAAAGATGATTTAGTAAGGTTTTTGTAAAATACTACTTTTGAACCCAGCATACAATTTTTTTTAAATTAGTTTTTATACAATTGTAACGTGCATGTGTCATAGACATTTTAAAATACACGTTTCATGATCTAAAATCTATTTCATAATATTTTTAAGAATCAGTGAAGGTTGTCATTCTTGTGTGAAAGATTAACGGATATTAAAATGCAATACGTTTTATGGTGACACAAGTAAGCTGGGTTACGAGTCAAGTTTTAGGCTCTCTTACTTTAAGAAATCAATGAATCCTCTGTGTCTGTGAATATATAGAAGAGTGAAGACATGTTAATACATTTGGTGTAGTTGAATGTGCAACTTGTTCTTCTAAACTGTATACTCTCACAGAAGAAAATCTTCATGGTTCCACTGAATATTGACAAATGGACATGAACATTTAAGTTGGTGGCTGGCTGGTTACAGAAAATGAAACCATTTGCTTGATTTTTCAATTTTTACCACATGCTTAGTTATGTCATTCAGATAGCACACTAAAATTACCAATCTGTAATGTTTCTAAATTCCACTCATTGCCATGTGAATTTATGTTTGTTATCTCAGTCTAGCTAGTGTTTCTCCTCAAAAAATGGGATTTGCCCTTACATGCTCTGCTATTTTGCAAATTTAACTGGTAAAGTCCAAGAAAATGTGTTTTATGTACTTTAGCAATGACTTTAAAAACACTGTACATTTCAACATACAGATGCCTATCAAAATAGAAAAAAGAGAAACTTATTCTGTTTTTTAATTATTTTTTCTTTTTTAATTTTTAAAATAATTATCTTTAAGTGGTGTACAAAGAAGTTCTTGTACAAAACAGTATATGAATACGAAGTATCTAATAACATTGCCACTGATCGCTCCTAACCCACCCCTTCTCTCACTTTTCTTTTCTTCTTTTTTATTTTTAAATTTAGATGAGGTGATTACATAAATTTCACATATTTCACAGAATTGTGACTAGTGATACTTAAAGTCACAAATTCATTTTAACTTTCACAAGGCAACTTGTTATTATCGTGGTCTATAAAGTTTGTGAATTCTATGAGCTTTGACAGTACACTTATTTCTTCCACATCAGGTGATATTTACATTTCTTTCCTTTTGCTTAGAGTAAGCTGTTCCCTCTTTCCCTCTCATTCCTCCCTTCCTATCGCTGTCTTTAGGTTGCTTAGTTCATTTTCTATGTCCAGTGCAGCTGATGGGCCCTTCTGTTGTATGTTTTCCCATTTCCCACTAATTCTGTGTCCTTCTCCTACCTCCCCTCCGTGGAACTCATATATATACTCTATGTATGGTCAATAAATGGAGTCATTTAGCAACGATACGACCAAATGAGTAGCAGTCCTTTGTTTCTTGAGTCCTGTTTACTTTGTCATTTCTCCTTGCATTTTGGTTTTAGCATCCACATATCAGGGAGACCATGTGCCATTTGTCACTTTGCTCTTGGCTTGCTTGCTCAAATGATTTGTTCCAGCTCCATCCATTTCTCTGCAAATTCCATTATTTTGTCCTTTCTAATGGCTGCATAATATTCCATTGCATATAAGGTACCATAATTTTTGTATCCACTGCTCAGTAGTGGGGTATCTGGGTTGTTTCCATATCTTGGCTATTGTGAACAGTGCTGCAATGAACATGGAGGTGCATGTGTCCTTGTATCCTGGTTCTTGTTGCTCAGGGTAGATGTCTAAGAGTGGAATGGCTGTTGTAAGACACGAAAAATTTGACTTTTCTTATTCAAAATAATTTATTTTTTCCTTTGGTAAGTCTTACAAATTTATATTTCTTTTGATCAAAAGAAGCCTTATTCTAATTTATAACATTTGTGTATTATCACTGCATTTCACTGACTTGAATTCATAATCTCCTGTTTGCAATTTTGTTTACTTTATGTATTGTTTATAAAAATATGATACACTAAATACCATCATATACTTTTGACAGAGTGTAATACTATTATTGACATATTCTAAACTTTATAAACAAAAATTGTAATTTCTTGGAAAAGTTATGCATATTGCACCACATATGGCCATAATTCTTTCCTGGTTTGCAGAAAATAATACATGGCCTTGTTACTGACATTAGCTTTTATGGCTGCCTGTGTTTGTGTTTGTCTGTCTATCTGTAATTTGCAGTTCTGGAGATGAAACCCAGGGAGTCAGATATTAACCTGCCGTATCTCTGAGTTTTCTAGCAACTCATTATAGAAACAAGCTTTTGAAATAATATAATTTACTGGTCTTCTAGTTAAGACAAGTTATTTTCTTTGGTCAAGAATACAAGTCTATATGTTTTCTACATAAAACAGAGAAATGTGGGACTACTCAGCCCACTTTATTACACTAAGCTAAGCCTAATGAGAAATAGGATAACAAGAAATGGCTAAATAACGCTACTATTCATGCAGTTGATATGGTATTAATTCTGCTATGTGGAAATAGTAACGAAAATGTAAGTTTATAACTATAATGTAATTTTATGTCTCCAAACTTAAATGAAAATAAGCAAAACTGTTTAGTTTTAAATGTTCCATTAGGAGCATAATTACACTGTGTGCCTATGGCTCGTACCTGTCTTTCAGGCCCTCAGAAAGCTGATATCTGAGGATCAAGTTTCAAAACCAGCTCTAGCAGACAAATTGGGGAAACTTTTATTTCCCATTAACATGTAGAATGACAGAAGTGGAAGTTTGGCTCAAGTGATGAAACAATAAATAGCCTTGAGGAAAAAACTAAGGGAGAATTCAAGGCTCCAAGCTCGAGCCCAACTACAGATACACACACCAAAGAAAGCATCATTATTCAACATGAAGTATTATTATGTCAATTCAAATAAGAATTTGAACAAAATTAAATATACTGCACTTCTTTCTGTACAACAAAAGCCAGATTGCAGCACTGAGTCTACACATAGATGACACCTCATGGCCTAGGACTCAATGCCTTTCTCACCAGCTGGTAGTGCTACTGGAAGGTGGGAGACATTTAAAAAATGTGGTTTATCTGAAGAGATTAACATCATTGTGGTTATGCCCATGAGAGGTGTATTATAACCCAAGGTCTTCCACTGTCTCTGTCTTTGGGCTTCCCAAGCTTCCCTCATGTGGTCATCTTCCTCGTCTGTGCATGCTAGGATGATCAGCATCTTCACCAGTCGAGACATAATTGTGCCAAGGGGCCAGGAAGTGAAACCTTCAAAGCTATAGCTCCAAATGAAGCTCTCATCCTCTTGCATTGTTTATTTCAGGTGTTTTGTTATGGGACCTAAAAGTGTACTAACAAAGAAGTCAATTGTGTGTGTACATGTGTGTGCACGTGCACAGACACACATACACACGTGTGCATACTCGTGTATGTGTTTGCCAATCCTGGAGCTTGAACTCATGGCCTGGGCACTGACACTTACTGTTTTCTCTCATGACTACTACTCTACCACTTGAGCCACAGCTCCCACTTCCAGCTTTTTTCTTTCTTACTTTTTTATTGGTTAATGGGATGTAAGAGTCTCGCAGGTTTGAACTGCAATCCTCAAATCTCAGCCTCCTAACTAGGATTTCAAGCATGAGTCACCAGCACCACTTCCACCTGTTTCTGCATATGTGGTACTGAGGAATTGAACCTGGTATTCATGCATGCTAGGCAAGCACTTTACCACTGAGCCGCATTCCTATTCCACATTCTTATTTACCTGTGTGTGTACGAGCGCATGCACATGTGCCAGTCTTTGGACATGAACTCAGGTCCTGGACACTGTACTTCAGCTTTTGTGCACAAGTCTATGCTGTACTACTTTGAGCCACAGCTCTATTTCTGACTTTTTGGTACTTAATTAGAGATAAGAGTTTCACCGGTTTTTCTACTTCAGCTGGTTTTGGACTTCAGTCCTCAGGTATCAGCCTTTTGAATAGCTAGGATTGTAGGCCTGGACCACAAGCACTTGACCCTTCTCTATTTTTCAACTAAGAGGTCAATGTAGTCTTAATATGGAAGGTCACTAAGACAAAACCTCCATATACATAGTTAAATAAAGACTTTTTTGAATACTTTTATTGACATGACATAATATGATGGTAAAAGATTGGTTAAGCATTTATTTTAGGAAGCAACTCACATAAATCCCAGTTTTTTCCAATCATGACCACACCAGCCCGTAACAAAGATCTGGAAAAGTGTGCAAAATGGTCCCCGATTGATATGAAGACAATAGCTTCCTGTCACAAAACCACAGAAAACCCAAGAATAGAATCTAAACTTCCTAAATTGTTCATTCAAAAACAGGATTCACTGCAAAATAGTTCTTTTCTCCCAGGCTCAATAATTTATGCAAGTATTAGAGAATTGCTAGAAAAAAATGCATCCCTATGATTAAAGCTTTGTCTTTAATAAGGAATAAGTAGGATTAGTAAAACAGTGCTGGAATTTCAATAAGTACAACATACACATGTACACACATAATTAATTACCCAGCTCTGCAGCAGGGTTGAACAATATTATTCACAATGCCAGAATTAATTTTCCTACAGCCATCATTACTCCCTTTATAAACCTGGTACAAGAGGCCATAACCTTGAATGTGTGAATACAATTATTAAAAAGATGCGAAGAACACTGCCATTGTAGAACAGCTGAGTGCACATTCTTCATATTAAAAATGTGCTTATACAATTTTTGAGTACTAGGAAGGTGACTAAGGTTTTAAAATCATTGTTCTTTACTGCATATCAAGTATATGATAATGGGAACACAAGGAGAGACCATACTCAGCCATTGCAACCCAAGGCGAAGCATAATTGTGAGAAACTACAATCTTAGCATCTAAAAGGTTTTTGCTTAATGCACCTGTTAGTTTTTATTATAACTTTTTTTAGTTATTACTTACAGGAAGCAGGAATAGAAGTAAATACAATAGGCCAATTTCTAAAACTATACTCAAAAGACCAGTATTTGCCCTTAAGAAATTGTATTGCAAAAATGAAACATGATATAAAACTATTGAGTTGTTAAACTTTTTTCCTGCACACATGCTCAGAAAATATATGCAGGTACTCATGAATTAAGTGTATCATTTAAATGATCACTTGCTATGTGATTATACAAGAGCATATTATAAGCTGAGAACACATATAATTTTTCTGTAAACTGTGGCTATAAATACTTAACTAGCCAATTTTCCACAATGTTTTCTTATGAAATCATACTTCAAAGATAGAAGTTATATTCAATGGAAACACTTAAGTAGTAGAATATATTAAAATTAGCCTCTTCCAGTAAAGTTCCATGAAATATTTAAGCCTTTAAAACCTGAAGTTATCCTTTGTAAGCAATAAATTAATTTAACTTCCCTAGAAATCTGTAAAATTACTACTATTCAACAGTCTTGGTATAATTGAGAAGGCATCACATAATTTTTTATCTACAATTTGAATTATCTTTTAAAACTAAAATTCTCTTATCTCATAAATGTCAGCATGATATCATAGAATATTAAAATTATTTTATGATTTATTTTTTACTTTTATTTTTAAATAGGAATTTCAATTCAACACAAATACAGTGCCTTCTGATTTTATGATTTCGTAAGTTTGTCTGTTTGATTGTTGCTCTATTCTTCCTCTGTTCCTTAATACGACATTACCTACATCTTTTCCATCAATCTTGTTCTCCTCTCCCATTAATTCCTTTTATCAAGCTTGACCACCAATCCTTTTTGCCTTATGAAATCATATACTGTGTGCAATTTGGTAACATTTTCTACTTTGTTTCTCCCCTATTACCATGCATATTAAGTAGTCCATTCTGGGTTATATATTAACTAACGCCATTTAGATCTCATATTTACTTCTGTATTTTTGAGTATTGGAGTAATAACAGTGATTGATCTTTATTCATGATTGTTGTAAACTCAAGCCTGTGGTTTAACAACTGTAATTGCCCTAAAATTCCTTATGCTAAGAGGAGTAAAAGCATTGACTCAGCATCTTGAGAATCTAAGGTTTATGTTTGACTAGAGTTAAACCTCTGAGTACAGAAAAATACACTTTACCCAGACACTAAACAGACTTAGATAAACTCAAAACCTCAACTAAAATGACACAAAAGAAGAAAACCTCCAAGCAAAAATGCAGCCTTAGATGCATGAATGGTAGCACAGAAACACACATTTTATGAGAAATCAAAAATGTCTCATAAATCACTATTTCATAATAAAGAACTCAAATAAATGTGAAGAGGGAGAAATTTCAAATTCAAACAAATTGAAAAGTATAAGCAATGAAATCAAAGCTGAGATCCACAAGCAAATGCATAAAATTTTTTAAAAATTACACAAATACAAAATATCTGGTTAACGATAATCAAATAGTTGAATGATATGAAGAAGAAAACGGGGTATTGAAAGAGGAATTGGATATAAATACGGAATTCTTGAAAGCAGACAAAATTGAAACTTTGAAATCGAACTTAGTAATGTCAATAGAAAACTCAGTTGAAAGTCTACTAGGAGAAAATAAGAATTGAATGTATATACTACAAAATTAAGAAGAGTAAGAAAGGGAGGGATGACAATGTTGAAAGGGATGACATCGATCAAGACATATGTTTATGCCCGGCACTGGTGGCTCACGCCTGTAATCCTAGCTACTCAGGAGGCTGAGATCTGAGGATCGCGGTTCAAAGCCAACCCCGGGCAGGAGAGACCGTGAGACTCCTATCTCCAATAAACCACCAGAAAACCGGAAGTGGCGCGGTAGCTCAAGTGGTAGAGCGCTAGCCTTGGGCTGAAGAGCTGAGGGACAGCGCCCAGGCCCAGAGTTCAAGCCCCACGACCGACAAAAAAAAAAAAAAGACATGTGTTTATAAATTGACAACTCCTTTTAAAACTACTGCAAGGTAATAAAAAGTTTTAAAAAGCAAGCAAAATTAACACTGTAATTTATATGATAAATAAAAGAATATTGAGTTTCAGGGGAATTAGTTCAATCAGTCGAAGACATGGAAAAAAATCACTAACAAATATACTAAATAGAACATGCAAGATCATCTGGGATACCATCAAAAACCAAATCTTATGCTTTATGGTTATAGAATAAGGATAAAAGATACCCTCTGTTTTCACTTTGGTACCCTGTGTCTTGTATATGCATTTACCTGATTCGGGGAATGAAAGGGGACAAACAAAATGGTGAGCTAAAGGACAAAGGGTGAACCAATGCAACAGCAACACTATGTTGGAAGTGAACTTTACCAATTGGAGAGAAGGGAGTCAGGGGTTGTAAGTGGGAGAAAACAAGAGCAGGGGTAACCGTGCTATGTAACTGTAACCCCTCTGACACCACCCTTACAATAAAATTAAATTAAATTTTAAAAAATAAAAAAGGTACAAACTAAGAGCACAAATGACCCATTCATTAAAATAGTAAAACAAGCCAGGCACTGGTGGCTCACACCTGTAATCCTAGATACTCAGGAGGCTGAGATCTGAGGATCTCAGTACCAGTAGAAAAGTTCCCAGGAGACCCTTATCACCAATAAACCACTCAAAAACCTGAAGTGGTGTGGCTAAAGTGGTAGAGTGCTAGCCTTGAGCACAAAGAGGCTCATGGACAGCACCCAGACACTGAGTTCAAGTCCCACAGTCAAATTAATTAATTGATTAATTAATTAAAACAACTAAAACTAAAAGCTTCCTCAATATCAAGAAGTGTGGCCCAGGTACTAGAGAATGGGAAAGTTCTCTGGGCAAGTACTATTTTGAGTATGTGAAAGAGTAAAATACATTCCAGAAACCTACACACATTTTCTATGTTTATTTTTTTTTGTGAGTGTGTGTGTGGAGATGGAAGGGCCATTTGGATTTCACTGAGATGGATTTCATTGTAGGGGAACCCTGTTAGGAGAAACAGAGAAGCCACATTTTGAGAGATTGAATTGGGAGTCTTTATTGGAGAGCAGGCCAGTGCGGGTGAGAGACTCCTGTCTCAAAAACCTTTGTTGCAGTTCTTTTTAATGCACTTATAATGTACTATGTGAGGTTTTGTTTCTTTTGTATGTTCGTCCCCCATGGTATAACCCCTATTTCCACTGTATTTGATTCCAGGGCCCTGCATCTTGTATATACAATTTGTTTTTGTTTTTTCTAATTTGGGGAGGGGAAGGGAAATAACAAAATGCTAAAATAAGGATACAGCTTGACCCATTGTAACAATGAGATGTACAAGACACTGTTGCAAACGAACTTTATAACTTCGGGGTGGGGGGAGAGGGAGGAGTTGGGAGGTGAGCAAGGAAGGGATAGTAGGGGAAAACAAAGGAAAAGGTAACAATGCTGGATAGGAGATGTACTCATTACCTTACTCATGTAACTGTGACACCTTTGTATCTTTACAAGAAAAATATATATTTGATTTTTTTAAAAAGGCAAAAACCAAGTGTTGAGGTGGAGGTCCAAACTCTACGGAAACAGACCACATATGGAAATGCTCAGGTACCAGCAGAACCTTCCATCTAGGGACTCAGGTATCAGCTTAAACTTTCCTTATAGACGGGAATACACTGCAAATTTTCCACATAGGGAGACAACCAGAGGCGAGTGAATCAAATCACTTAGGGAAATAATCAAGGACGAGCATTGTCTGTGGCAAAAGCTCTCCTAAGGCTAAACAGCATGACATCTGCAATTCAAATAAGGGCTTCTATCAGCTCTTGGTTTTGAAGAGTTGGGTGAAAAGCCCTCACCAGCAAAGCCTGTGAGCACAAGGTGATATTATTTAGTCCCAGTCTCCTTGCTTCAATTCCAGACCATCAGCTGAGTTCTGGCCAACTTCTAACACAATGAAAGGAAACAACCATTGGAGAACATGACCCATGTCAGTCTGCAAGAAGTACCGGCCCTATAAGAGTGGTATGATACATTCAACTTGTCTCTGTTCACTCCAGTTTTTTTTTCCCAACCAGACTCCAATTTAATAACTTCATACATCATTAGACTTTATTGCACTGTCTTTCCTTTCCATTGGGCTTGTCCTTTTTTCAAGGAATAAAAAATGTACAAATACCTAAGTTTGTCCTGCTTAATCATTCTGTGTCCTTAAGAACTGTAAAAGTAAACTGAGAATGAAAGAAAACTATGGAGTATAAAATCATGCATCATGGCCCTATGTGATTATGTCTAATGAGATACATTGATGAGACTCAGTGTGTGTGTGTGTGTGTGTGTGTGTGTGTGTGTGTGTGTGTGTGGTGTATAATGTCTTCACCAAGTCAAGAAGCAACATTAACAACGCACACTGATGGATCTCATCCCCAATCCTCTCAGTTGGCGTCTTCATGGGGTCTCTGAAGTAAAAGTACACAGAATTCAAAACATTTCCTGACAAATAATGCACTGGGTAACATTTTAGGTGGATATTTACCAATATTCACCAATTACATTATCTAATAGCTTTGATTCCCTGTGTTCTTATTAATGTTCCAACATATAAGAGAAGTTGAATAAATGGGTACCTAAATTACTGACATTTTTGAAAATCTGAGTTATAGCCCACATTCCTATTTTCTTCAATTATCCTCAGATATAATTTAATAATAATAATCTGTTTTATTATTGTTATAAACATATTGTTAGTATAATTATTAATAATATAATAAGTATCACACAATTATTTTATTATTGTTAAACTCTCTTAAGCCATAAGGTCATATTATATTTTTGAAATATATAAATACTGAATCACAAAAACATTTAATCACTCAGTTTCACACACAATTTTACCACCCTTTCATGGAAGGAATGATATTGATCAAGGGGCATTGTACTCATAAATTGACGTGCTGAATTTAACTCTCTTCATAACTCATAATAAAAAAACAAACTTTAATCCTGCAGTCTGTGTACTCCAAATGATTATCTACCTTCTTTAATCAATAGAAATTTATTGTTAGATGAAAGAACTTAGCCTAGTTTGCATAGCCAAAGGGAGTTTTTTTTTCCTTTTTTTTATTATTTCCATATGTGTAACCCTCTTCCAAGCCTGTATTACTTCAACTACAGACAAACATTTTTCTGTCTTGAAAGAATTAAAACACCTGGAAGGCAACATAATTAGTGAGAGCACGCTACTCTTGTTCTAGGATAGAATTGCTACCTTCACAATCTTAAAACCAGAGCCCATTTTCACATTGGAGCCATGCCCTTCCTCCTGAGTCATCAATTTCATGCCTCCTTAGGGATTGGCTGACTTTCCTTTATCAAGTAGGAACATGCTCTAATTAATCATCCTTCATTATCATCCTTAAACTGTTGTTAATTATTTAATGCATGTTATTATGTGACATAGAAATGCTACTATCATATGAAGAAATATCCTAATCCATTTACAGTATGACTTCAGTGTTTATAGAAAAGAAAATGGCCTGTTGCCTATAATATAGCTACTCAGGAGGCTAAAATCTGAGGATTCAGTTTCAAACCCAGCCTGGGCATGAGAGTGTCTGAGACTCATATCTTCAATTAATTACAAAAATTAAATTGAGCTGTGGCTCAATTAGTCAAAAGCTAGCCCTAAGCAAATAAAAAATGCCCAAGCCCTGTGTTCAAGTCTCATACACACAAACACACAGACACAAACACACACATACACTAAAGAAAAAAAAAAGGAAGTGGTAATTGCAAACTATTATAGATGAAAAGCTAAAGTAAATGTATGTGTTTATTTGCATGTTTTGACATAACTTTTTAAATCTGTTCATATGGTTTTATTTAGAAAGTATAAATTAGTTGCAAAGGATTTGGGTAATAAAGATTACTATTTGTTTACCTGTCATCAATTTTCATAAGAAAGAGAAAAAGACAATTTTTTAACTATTTTGAATATTTAGTCATTTCTAACAGTAAAGTTCTTCGATATATTTATCCAAAAAGTAAAGAATACAGTACTATCTATATCTATATCTATATATATAATGATCCTTTGTGTAATATTGAAATGTGTAAATTTTCATGCATACTTTCTAGAAAAGAAATAAGGTTTACTTTTCTATTAAATATAGTCAATAAAGATTTTTATGATACTATATTTCTAAGCATAGATAACTACTTAGGTTTTACTTAAATCCTATTCATTACAATATTTTTCAATATTCTAGGGACTTTTGTACTCCTGACAATGGAAATAATGACTTTCAAAAGGAGTTTATAGTATTTGGTATTAAAATTTAGGATGTTGTGACTTATTTTGACTATCACCAGTGTAAAATTCTACCACTACAAGAATAATCAGGAATAAATAAGAATAACACACTAGTGTGATTAATTACCACCCTGTCTTGATAGCAAGTCCTTTCACAAATGGAATTCAGTGCTTGGGATGACTTTCCCACACAACAAAGTCATTTGGATTGATCTCAATGTTTGAAGAAGTCCTAAGTTATGATTACAACCTTTCATTGGACAACTTGTCTTCCTTGTGACAAAAACCTTTGTCCTTTTGTTCGTCCTCACATCATAGTAATAAATAAACAAAGCAGAAATGGAAGAGAGGTGACTGTATACATAATTTATGAGGTGTGAATATTTGAAACGGCCGACCCACACAGACAAAACCTTCTCAAATAAAATTTCTACAAAATGACCTCCACAAACAATGTGCATGCAGAAACCAAATATACACACATACTAATACAAGCTTACTGCATTGTCAACAAGATAATGTACAATTATTGTTGTTGGCATAGGCACTGTTAAATATTAAACACAAGCAAATATTGCTGAACAGGATCTGATGTCTATCAGTACATTGCAAATGTGTCTATGACTACTAAAGAATTTTAGTTCATCTATTTTCTTATTATCTTTATGTAGTTGTGTAGAGAGGTTTCAATTCAACAGATCTTTTTTATGTATACAGGGCATCTTGATCAGGTTCCCCTCATCTCTCCCAACTCCACCCATCCTCTCAACTTACCTGCTTCCATTTTCACATATGTAAATTGATTATTATGGTTGTATCCACCCCTCCCCCATCTTGTGCTCTCTATTTTATTTTTAACTGGGAACTAGAATAAATTTTAAAACTATTCTTTCATTTGCAATCATATACATGATCCAGGTAAGAACCAACAATACCATCCATCTACAATATTCATTTGTGATATATACTGTAGTAGCCACTGCCAAAAGGAGAAGTTTAAAATCTAAGGAGTTTTAAAACTCTATCAATACATAAAAATAGCAAAATTTTACTTTAAGCATTAATCTCCAAAGAGGAAAAATATTTTAAATTGCAGGTCACAATGCTCACAGTAAAACCACAAGAACCTGTGGAGGTCACACTGAAGTTCATGCAAATCATAGTAGATAAGTGAACTCATTTTGTAAAATGACAGTTGACATGGGTTTCAGCTAACTGTGCTCAGGGAAGTTCAGATTAGTTCTGACTATATTCTTGGTGACTACATTCTTGGCCACAAATTCACATCATTGGTTTTTGCAAAAAGGCATGATGTTTATATATCCACATTGCACAAAGTTAACAACTATGTAATTGAAATCTAGTCAATAGGACTCTTCATTTACAAATCCTTTCTATAGCTTAGAATGAGAGGGACAATTGAATGCCTAATGAAATACTGCAAAGATAGACTACCAACTATATTATCATTTTTTTAGAATTCCTATAAGAAGATCTCAAAGGAGTTGTATCATCTAAGTAAATAAAGTTGGAACAATATCTGTTTTATATAATTGAAAGGAGGGAAACTTATTCTAACGAAGTCCCCAGAGTAAAGTGATTAGCTAAATTTAGTAGAGAAAGGTTTTGGAATTCTGATGTCACAGAAGACTTAAAACTTTGGATTAAAAATCTTTTGATCAGAGAACAGAACTTTCAATGATATCAAATTTCCATAGTTTATATATTTCACCTACAAAGGTTTCAGTATTTTGACATTAAGTCTTTATCTTGGCCTACAGATTGAGCTGTGATATTTGGAATTAAAGTAGAATTTTCTAGAAGTTAACTTGTTTTCATCATTAGAAATTAACTATAAATTAACTTATATATTTATTATGTATCATGCCTCTATTTATAGGAATTATTTTATGGAAATCACTTATGCCTATTTTATAAATGGAGATTTTTGAATCACTTGAGCGAATCACATTGGGTGAGCATTATGCAGATATAATATTAAGTGTAGAAAAACAAGGCTGCTAAGCCATTACAAGTTGTGCACATTTTTTTTCTGTACAGAATGGGAGAGAACCCAGAATTAACTTGTGTAATAATGCTTAAAGCTCCCACTGTAAATTAAATGTCAGTACTAATTATCATACTTACATAATCTGTCGCAACTTATGTAATAAAAATGGTGACTAAATAAAACGTTACTTATAGGAAATACCATACATATGATTAAGTGAGTTGGAGTTTCATATGTTAAAATACTGTGAAGGTTAGTCTAACTGTAACTTAATAGCCAAAATGTTAGTGATTACACAAAAGAAAATACTCCCAACCCTTTCAATAACTAATAATAAATGCTTTTCAAAGCATTTTCAAGCTTCTATTTTGTTATTGGCAGGTGCCTATGCATAGCATTTAATTTTCTTTTTCTTTTGTACCACTGGGGATCAAAACCTGGGCCTCAGAGGAACTAGAAGATGGCTTTAATGAGTCCAGCCTGGAGCTAGTCTTTTACGTTGTAGTTGATATTGATATAAGCCATATTACAATATAACTTTGTTAGATACTGGGACTTGTGATTGAAATAACAGATTTCAAATTCTTTTTTTAAAGTTTCTTACAAAGGTGATGTAAAGGGGAGTTGCAGTTACACGAGTCAGGTAATGAGGACATTTCCTTTTGAACAATGCCCCTTCCCTCATTCTCTGCCAGTTTTTCCCTCCCAACTTCCCTATTCCCCAAGTTGTGAAGTTCATTTCCAACATAGTGTCTAGTGAGTATCAATGCTGGATTAGTTCACCCTCAGTCCCATTTCTATGCTCCTTTTCCCCTCCCCAAATCATGATATTTATTGAAATGAATTCCAAGAAATGGAAGAGGTTTTTCATTATTATTATTTTCACTATTATTATACTGTTAGTGGTTCTTTTTCTTTGCTTTTCTTCTTTCCTTTTTGGGGGGTTTATTCCCTTCTTTTGCTGTTTTTTTTATTTCTATACCCTTTATCTTATGTATAAGCATATCTGATTTGAATTCTTAAACTGACTTAAAATTTCAATTTCAAAGAAAGGAAATGCAGCTCAAGATACGAAATGGCTGGCCATAAAGGCAAATGGTAATACCATATGTTCATTCAACCAGAATACCAGATAAAGTTCTTTCCCTAGAATCCAGATATACTTGGAAATATACAACATCCTCCTCCCCTAAATTATCCAAAAGGTGGACCCAGTTGTGTCATATGTGAAGTCTGTTAAATGTGCATTTTTTTCTGAATAGCAACTAGATAGCATCCATATAATTTTCAAAAGATATACCAAGATGGTGAGAGTATCTCCTGGCATGAGGTAGGGTCCAGGAAGGCTGTCTGGGCATTCAGGTAGTAATGTATATACCATGTGCAAACTCTAGAGGTCAGCCTTTGCTGAAGGACATTGCATTGGGTAGGGCAGCAAAAGGCAGTGGTGCTGCACCAGTAGTTTGCTGTTCCTTCTGCAATTCCATGCAACACCGGCCATGAAGAATTTGCCTGCTGAGCTTCACCTTGGGTTAAGTTTTAGTAGCTACTTCAAAACAAAGAAACCCAAGTGTTTTATCTAGATGTAGTTTGCTCTAATTTTTCCTCTCCCTATCTTCCTTCTGCCCTCACTCTCTGCCTTCATCTCTGTTCATCTATTAATATAGTTATAGTCTACATGTGAAGACCAGAGCTCACATCTACCTTTTACTTAGTCATTCCTTTAACCTGATTAATTGCTACTTAGGCTTTCTCTTCTTTCATGATTCTGGACATTTAGCTCATCTCTCCATTTAAACAAATAATATATATATATATACACACACACACACACACACACACACACACACACACACACACATATATACACACACATATATATACACACATATATATATATATATATATATATATATATATATACACACACACTATATATATAATCACTATATATAACAATCTCCCTTAAGTGCATGGGGAAAGATTTATCTTAAATTAGCCCCATGTGCCTTCTCTACTTCCTGTCAGAGTTCCTGCCAGCCCTGCTAACTGTCCCCAAGAGAAGAAAAGTGTTTTATGTTTACTACAGAATTATTTCTTGATCTTATTCTCATGGATACAATAAATTTGCCTCAGTTAAACTGAGATTTGCTGCTTATTTTTTTCTCTGCTTTAGGTTGGTTATTTGTATATAAATAAATATACATATATATATATAATTTTATTCCCCACAATGGAAACATTTAAAAGAGTTAGCTTTTATTCAGCATTACTAATTTCTTTGAGCTTCCCAGTTTCATCTTACTCAGACTGCTGTTTTGAAGCTCATAGAAGTCTGACCTAATAGCTAATTTTTCATCTTTACCTGATTATCATGTGTTAATCTTTAACCAGTGATTGCATATGATATGTATCCTAGCTCTCATCAGCATAATGTTTCCCTTTTTATGCTGTGGCCATTCTAAAAATACAAAATATAGCAGATTAAGACCCACTATCTTCCTTTACTTCTTTGATGTGTGTGTGGTATGTGTGTGTGTGCGTGCACGCCCGCATGTGTATGTGTGTCTGCTGGTCGTAGTTCTTACCGTGGTGGTTAATTGGTTACACAAATCTGAGTCTTTTCTTGCTTGAGCTAGCTTCAAACCATGACCCTCAAATCTCAGCCACCTGAGTAGCAAGGATTACAGGTATAAGCTACTGGTGCCCAGCATCTGAGACATTCAAAATTTTAATCAATCCATTTGATTTTTACCTAGCATTGAATAATTTATAGCCCTTTTTCATAGTACTTGTCATGTTTATAATCTTATAATCTGTTTATTTCCTAAGGTTTCAAAGTTTTGATCACTTAAGTCAAAATTCCACAAGATTAAGTTGACATGCCAATTATTGATGAGTTTGACTTATTTACAGAAAGAAATCACTCAAAACACCTTCTGAAAGCTCCTATTTTTTTTAACAAGGTATGATATTCCCCTCTTCAAAGTTTTCTATTTCAAACTATAGATTTTATAATTTATTTTACTTTCTCAGGTGTGATTGTGACTGCAGCTGTTTGGTACCGATTATTTCTTCCAGTGTGGCTTGTAAATGCTATCCTTTTTGTAGCTTGCCTTCAGGTGACAATAAATTCTGTAGAATATTACCTCCTTCGGTAATTTTATGGATTCCAAATTTTACATGTTGGCAGGTTGTGACTCTTTTCCATACCAGAACATGCATGATAATATTTACAATTCAGTTTGAGGGTAGCACTTGCAGAACAATACTCACTTAGTCTCCATTCCACAGCATTGTTTTGCAAACATGAATCTTCTGACCATTTGCATTAGCTTCATGTAGGGAACGCCTGATGTGTGTGCTTAGGTGCATGCATGTGTATATATGCATGCATGTGTGTGTGCACACATCAGACACACTGCTTTTGGCATCAGACCAGATCGATTGCACACTGAAGACATAAATTTAGATGGTGTATTATTACTGTATCTACTATGAGTCTTGGAATTTATCCTGTGACTAAAGGATGAAGGTATCATACAATTAAGACAGCTAAATGCAGGAAATTGAAATTTGTGTTGCCTTTCTTCTTGCAATGTGGTCATGTAAATGTAAATAGGCATCATCATAACTAATCAGGAATTAGTGGATAAATAAAATCATCGTGAAGCCATTGAGAAAATGTATGTCTCATTTGCTTTGGCAAATATCCTATTTTTTACTGCATACCTTTTTTATTGTTCAAGTTCACTGATATTCTAATTAACTGCACTGGATGATTAGAACAAGTCTAGGGGCGTCCACTAACATATGAGGGTTAGAACCTACTCCTGACGCAGCAACACTTCAACACATGACCCAAATAGTCATGTCATGAAGTGGTGATGGAAGTAATTGAGAAAACTTAGAAAAACTTTTCTGATTGCTTTTGAATTCTACTTTCCTTGGATAAAGTACAAATTTCACACAGACATGCATTTTGCTTCTAGTCCTATTTATGATAGATGATGATACATAGGCAAGCCCCCTTCCAGCCTGCTGGACATTATTTGCAGAACTCTTGATCACCATCCAGCTTCCCATTTACTGAGCTTACTGCCTGTGTTTCTGAAAGCGCAGAATGACTTTCATCCCAGTGGGTGCAAGGAGGTTGCTTCTAATCTGCTTAGCAAGGAAAGTTTTGCGAATGCCTTGCTCCTCCTTCTCTTGGGGTCAGCTTATCCTCGGTGGTGATCTGTCTTAGTTATGAGGGCCTAAGGGGGAGGAAGGCAGAGACAGTCTGTTCTATTCTGTACTCTGAGAGCAAGCAGCAGGGCGCTCTGCATATGGTCCTTTTAAAGATTTAACGATTAGGATTTAGGTTGAGTCTGAGGGAAAGATGGATTGATTTTTAGCATATTGGTGAGCTCTGGCTTCAGGCTAGGAATAAAAACCATACTTTTCAAGTCTGACGTTATTACTTTTCATTTGTTTTCATTGATTAGCTGTCACTGATAAGATCTTGCCTCTCAAAACAAGACAGGTGCTGGTGGCCATTTCTCCCCCTCCCCTCACCCCGCTTTTTTCTTTTTAAAGCTTTTGTAGCAGCAACTTAGAGAAAATAGAAATAAAGGAGGTAGAAATGAGAACAAATACTCGTGCCATTTTGGAAATAGAAGTTAGGTATAAAATATTGAAATATTAGGATTTTACTGACGCAGTAAAATCAATTTAAGGGAGAGTGATGAAGCTAGTTTTTCGTGGTTAACACACATTTTTATCTCACTTAAACACATGCATATATATTGAAAAGAAAGTATCTTATGAAGAATATACAGAGAAATAGAACATGTTCAACCTTTCTTACAGCATAGCTGTGTTTCCTAGGAGGAAAAAAAACCAGACTATTTGTCATTTGTTAGTAGACAGCTTTTACTAATAATTACAAAAAGGTAAATAACAATAGACATTATTTTTTATTCAACCTTACATAAGTAACCATTAGGGTAAAATGAAAAGTATAAAACATATGTAGAGAGAGAGATAGTTATTACATAGGTACATATTTTTTTACAAGCTAAAGAGAAAAAGAATGGGAAGGTAGCCATCGGTATGAGGCTTTAGGAAGGAAAATGCTGAAAAGTAAGAAGGGACAATATTTTAAGGAATTTATTCTTAGGGTGTAATCGTTGCATTTCCTTTAAATAGACTTTCTGGAACCTCACCCAAATATTGCAATCATCACTTGGATAAAGTCTAATTGCAAGAATATGAAAAAGTGTAGCTTGATATTGCCTGGCTAAATTCTATTGGTTTTCAGTTACTGTAGGAGAATGAAAACATCGGTTCGCATGGTACCAAAAAGGAAATGTATTGTGCATGCTCTGGTGCCAAAATGTTATTTTTTCTTAAGTCCAAATTCTGGAACTGGGACTGAATTAAGTTTCTATATTGTAATTAAGGACCTAATTGATTCTTATTAATCATTTGATATATCTTCCATGATATTAAAAATAAATGTTTGAAAGTCAAACATTTTTATTATGCAATCTCTAATTCATCACATATTTGGAAAAAATATGCATATAAGATTAGATAATGGTTTGTATTTTGAGCTAACATAACTGTCAAAAAATGAAAAAAGTATGCAATCCTAGTCGAGATCATATCACTCATTTTGAAATGTTTAAAGAACTAAAAGTAAAAAATTGGAAACTGTTTAAAGCACATTTGCTTATCTGTAATTATTGAGATAAGAAAGTCTAGCATTAAGCAGAAATGCATAAATATTTATCTCATATTTGTATATATTTAGACTTGTTTTATAAATTAACTAATGCAAATATTTATGATCATATTCTTCACAATAGCTTAAGATAAGAATTATATAATTATGACTTAGTATATGTTCACTACTGAAGTTAATGTCCTTATATTGAAACATGATCACCAGTTATCTAAAGGTCAAGCCAAAGACTTCTAATGCTCTTGTCTAAATGACTTTTAATCTTAGTTGCTGCAGTTGGTAAATCCTTTACATGGCTAGTTAGGCTCTATTTATTGCCTATTACACCACTCTAGCATTTACTGTTGCCAAAATGTGCATTTCAATTTAGAATAATGCATCTGTATTAGACAGACCCATGTAAACATTAAAGGCAGGAAAGGGCTACTTTACCATGGTACAAGAAGGGATAAGGAGAAATAATGGGATGGAATTAAGAGAATGGCAAATGTCAAGAGAAATGTACAAAGTCACTTTTTTTAACATTAAAAATAAACTTACAGAAGAAACAAGGGCAAAAGCTTCCTGTGAAACATTTAACCAAGACTGAGTAAAGCGCATTGTAGACTAAACTATGAAAGATTAACTCTGAGTAGAAGTTGTAGGAACAAAGTTTAATCTCTATTCTTTTCATCAGAAGTCAAATTCACTATCACCCTTGCTTGTCATCAGTAGCAACTGAATTTAAAAGCAGATGCAAATAACTCCCAGTAAAAATACAGAGATAATTAATGATGATCTTACATTTTTAAGAAGGAAATATACAACTTGAGTTCTTAAATATTATTACGATTGTTGTACAAGTTGTTGTTGTTGTCTTTCATTCTATAAAACAGTGGGCTTGAGCTACTGTTGATCTGAAATCCAAGAAAGTGGGTTTCACCTACGGTCATTTGCAATGGAAAAAAAATATGAACATGAAGTTAGCATTCCTCCAAAGTTAATGGTTAAATTTACTGAAGCCTGTGGCTGTCTGTGGTCCCAGTAAACTAATATGTCTGTAAACTATGTTGAATATGCTGTCATACCCCAAGAAGTCCAGTGCACTCTAAAAATTGCACAGCATTAGACAAGACATCAGTGTAGTCTACCACTGATGCCCTTATAAGATGTACTGCCTTTGGGCTATCAAATAGGAAAATTAAACTTTGAAAGATTCATAAGCACAGTGATACAATATGTTCATTTGCACATTTATAGCATATTAATGTATACATACTATGTTGTAATGTATAAAGTTTTCTGAGTATACATATGTGAGGTATTTTGATATGTCTGTGTGCATAGTTCACAATACTCATTTTATATATCTATGTAAAAGTTACATATATATATAATATACAGGCACACACATGCATGCACACACACATATATATGTATATATATGTCATGTTGCAGGAATTTCTAAACATATGTCAGATAACAATTTATCTTAAATTATTTAAGAGCAAGCATTTGTGCACTTATTTAACATGCTTACTGAATTCTTAAGTACTATGTTCTATATATACTGTGGACTATAGTCAACTTGAAAACAATATTTCTTCTTGGAGTATTTTTACATACCCAAGCATACTGATCTTTCCTCTTGGTATTACAGATCTAAAAGTTTGAATGTTGATATCCTCTACCTTCAAGGACAATTAGAAAAGCACAATTATTTAGGGAACATAATATGATATAATATTATATCATAATATGATATAAACATATTTATAAATCAAAATCTGAATTGCACTCTACTTTTAAAGCTCTTTTATAGAAATGTATTATAATATTTCAGGGGGGGAGTATAGAACTGGAGGGAAAACAGCTGAAAAAGTACAGAACCGGAGTTCACTGGACACTGATGAAAGTGAACTATACAACTTGTGGGTGGAGATGGGAAGGACGGATTGGGAGAGAATGAGGGAACAGAAGACACTGTACAAAAGGAAATGTACTCATTACCTGACTTATGTAATTGTAATCCCTCTGTACAGCACCTCTCTAATAACAATAAATTTGAAAAAACATAAAATCTGAACTATGTGGCATACATAAAGTACATTATATTTTATATATCTGTGTGGATAAAGGAGTAAAGCCTATTTATTTTAGGTCTCAATGCTAAGGTTGTTAAATGAATGCTCTTGCTCAGCTTCCTGTGATGCTAATAACCACATTGGAGAGAAAAGTGATATTAATTTTGCCATCTAAATTTCAAACCAGATGGAATGTAGTGCTCAATTAAGATGAAAATTAAATCTCTTTGTTCTAGTCTCTTAGGAATTACTGAACCAATCTTGAATTCAAAGAGTATATTTGCTCATCTTCCCATTTATTCCTTAACTGTCTATTGTGATGGAAGATGCACAGTTTTATCATATTATCTTATCTTATTACTCTAAAAATATCATTATTATATATTATATTCTGATCTTACTATTACACATAAAGATAAGTTTAGAATAATATAATACTTGTTATATGTATTATGTATATTATATGTAATATATATTACGCATTATATATTTGTGTATATTTATATATTTATATGTATATATTATATATAAACAGTATATATGCTATTCTACACTATGTATTCTAAAACATTATATACAAATATGCATATACACATATATATTTAATACATGTTTTGAAATAGTTTAAAAGAAATAATGGTTAAAGATAATTTTTAAAATTACAGAAATTAGAAAGCAAATCATGGATAAGGTTATGAACCATATTCTCTAAAGAGGATTGATACAAAAACATAATCTTTTGCAGGAATAATTTTTGAACAATAGTCAAATGAAAACATGGCAAAAAAATAAAAAGATAACCTAATATTTCCCCCAGATTCTTCACTCACAAAGGTAATTTATTTCTGTGTTTTAAAACATCACAAGGGGAGACCAGGCACCAGTAACTCATGCCTTTAATCCTAGATACTTAGGAGGCTGAATTCTGAGGATCGGGGTTGTAATACCCCAGTAAGGAAAGTCTATGAGACTTGCACCTCCAATATACTACTCAGGAAAAAAAAAAAAGCCAGAAAATGCACTGTGGCTCAAGTGGTAGCACATTAGCCTTGAGTTAGCTCAAACGGATTCAGGGACAGTGCCTAGGTCCTGAGTTTAAAAAACAAAATCACAAAGAGAGGCAGCATTGAGAAACAGAGGTATTTTTAATAAGTCAATATCATACTTGTCTACCTCCTGTACACTCAAAGTCAAATAAAGCAAACAGCTTACTGTTTGCTCCCCAGCAGAGAACAAACAGCTCTCTACTGCTTAGAGTGACATCCAGGAATCAAGCTTGATGCCTTCTCCTTCAGCTCCACAATAAAAGCTTCATTGCAAGAATCTGAATGTAATGGCTCCTTTGCAATATAAGGTTTTTGAAGACCCTTGGTCAGAATGGAAATGCCTGGAAATATTGAAACTAGGACACTGAGAAACTGCTGATACTTAGATTGTTTTCTAAATCTCTACGAGGAATATTAGTTATAGAGAACAAGACAAAGTCTTTGTCCTATGTAGAAATGGAGCAAAAAAATAAGATGATTTTATTTCACTAGTCCAGGGGGGAAGGAGCTCCAATGGCTTTCCTTGTGGTCACTAGGTCCCTGAATAATCAGAAAAATGAAAACTGAACCTCACTTATATCAGCTGTTTCACCAGGGATAACAGCTAACCAATCAGAATAGTTCTCAACTGAAATGGAGAAGCACCAAAGACAACTCAAAGAAGAAATAATACAAAGGAATAAATCCCTTCTGATTCTTCAAATAGAGTATGCAAATAAAAACACTGTCCTTTACAAAGGAAATGCAAAATGTTTACTAGGATAGAGCTAAGAGTGTCCGCTCTTCAAATTATTATTTGCTAGAGTGATCAAAGAAACCTATCTCACAACTGAGTACAAAACACAAAGTAAAATTCTGAGATATCATGTGTAAATAAAATAATTCTATAAAGACCAAAAGACACACTTCAGTGAAAATTGGATGTTAAGTAAATTAGGGAAAATGATCTCAGTGAGAAGGAGGAAACTGGAATATGCACTTAGTAAAAAAAATTAAGTTCATTAATATCAAAATATATATCCAGAATAGTGGGAAAATGCAAATGTAAGGAGAAAGGATTAATAAGCATCCTGGGGAAATGTGAAAGTAATTAAAAGAATATAATCTATCAGACACCAGGAGATATCCATCTAAAATACAGAGAGTTTCAGAACAGCAGTTTCAATCTTCAGAAAGATAAGAAGGTCAAAGCTTGATCTTAATAGTTAAATTATTTGTGAGCACAAGGTAGAGACATTGGCATGACTTGTGGCACTGTTTGAAATTCAGTGTATGATTGGCTGGGCACTCCTAGGTACTAGGAGGCTGAAATCTGAGGATCATGCCAGCCTGGGAAGAAAAGATAAAAAGACTCTTATCTTCATAAACTATACAAAAATATCTGGAAGTAGTGCTATGGCTCATGTAGTAGAGTGTTAGCCTTGAGCACAAAGACACTCAGGGACAGGACTAGGGCCCTTAGTTCAAGCCCTAAAAGCAGCAAAAAAGAAAAGAAAGAAAAAAAGAAGAAAGAAAGAACAAAGAAAGAAGAGAGAAATAAACTATAGAAATTTAAAAGAAGTCAAGATATTTAAAGTGTTTACAATGTATAACAAACCTAATTCAAATAAATATAGCTAGCTAGCTACCTGCCTAGCTATCTATTTATGGAGAATTTGGAGATTGTTTTGAGGATGATTTGATTTATGTTTAATTATTAAGAATTACTGAAACAAGGTAGGTATTCATAGAAAATATATAAAGAACATGGAAATAAGTATATTTTAATTATTTCTTAAAAAATATTGAGTTGAAGTTTATACACTCCTCTACATTTTCACAAGTTAAACATAAAAGGAAACAAGAAACAGAAGTAAAACATCATTGATGTTTTTACATGTGAGCCTCACATCAAATATGTACCGGGGAATTTTACAGAAAATTCACTCATAGTTTGAAAACAAAGAAACTATTTAGAATATATGAAATTACACTTCTAAAAATTTACTATGTAAATAGTGCCCTAAAGACAAACAACTATCAACCAAGAATAATGTACCCTGCAAAACTCTACTTCAAAATGGAAGGTCAAAAACATTCCATAGCAAAGAAAAACTGAAACAATTAATCTCCACCAAACCAGCGCTACAAAAGATTCTTAAAGATGTCCTACACATAGGAAACCAACAAGACCACAATAAAGGCCAAGAAACCACACCCAAATTGAGAATCCAAGAACCATAGGAAGAAACCAGTTCTCACAGCCGCCAAGAAGGTGGATAACATGGCAGGAACCACCAAACATCTCTCAGTCCTAATTCTCAACATTAATGGACTTAATTCTCCATCTAAGTGACATAGACTGTCTAGTTGGATTAAAAAGCAAGATCCTTCTAGCTGCTGCCTTCAAGAGTCACACCTTGCCCATGAGAATATCATATTCTGAAAGTGAAAGGCAAGAATAAAATCTACCAAGCAAACGGCCCCCATAAATAGGTGGGAGTTGCAATCCTAATATCAGATAAAACAGACTTCAAATTAAAATTAGTGAGAAGAGATAAAGAAGGTTGCTACATAACAATTAAGTGATCTCTCTTTCAGGAGGATAGTACAATTCTAAATATCTATTCACCAAACAATGGATCACCCAAATTTATCCAGGAAACACTACTTTCCCTCAAATCTCACACAGATCCAAAGACATTAATTGTTGGGGACTTTAACACCCCACTATCCCCTGTGGATAGATCAATATAGCAAAAACTCAACACAGAAACCCCAGAATTAAACACCTGTGTAGATCAACTAGACTTAAAAGGTATCTAATGAGTGATTCACCCAGCAGCATCAGAACACATATTTTTCTCAGCAGTATATGGAACATTTTCAAAATAGACCACATATTAGGTCACAAAGCAAACTTGCCCAAATTCAGAAACATTGACGTTATGCCCTGCATTCTCTCCACAAGGGAATAAAATTAGAACCCAACACCAAAAGCCCAGAAAGAAAGTCCTGTAACACATGGAAGCTGAACAACACACTGTTGAAACACCAGTGGATCATGGAAGAGATTAGAAAGGAAATACAAATGTTCATGATATTCAACAAAAATGAACACACAAATTACAAGCTCCTCTGGGACACAGCAAAGGTATTTCTCAGAGGCAAGTTTATAGCTCTGAATTCCTACATCAACCATTTGGAGAGATCTGAAACCATCAATTTAATGAGACACCTGAGCAGCAAGCTAAATGTCAATTCAGTAGATGGAAACAAATAATTAAAATTAAGTCATAATTGAATGAATTAGAATCCAAAAGAAACATAGAAAGAATCAACAAAACGAGTGGTTCTTCGAAAAACTTAATAAAATTCACAGGCCTTTAGCAAATCTTATCAGAAAAAGAAGAGAACACACCCAAATAAATAAACTCAGAGAGGAGAATGGAAACTTCACCACAGAAACAACCAAGATTCGGAACATTATAAGGGAATACTTCTCAAACCTTTATGCTAAGAAGTTTGAGAACCTGGAAGAAATGGATGAACTTCTAGTAAACATGGACATGCTGAAACTAAACCAAGATGAGTTAAACCATCTTAACATGCCCATATCAAGAATTGAAATAGAAACAGCAATAAGAGACCTCCCATCTAAGAAAAGTCCAGGACCAGATGGTTTTACAGAAGAATTCTACAAGGCCTTCAAAGCAGAACTGACACCAATACTCCTTCAACTCTTCAATGAAACTAAAAGAGAAAGTTCACTACAGAACTCTTTCTATGAAGCCATCTTATCCCTCATCCCAAAACCAGGCAGGGACTCATCAAAGAAAGAGAACTATAGACCCATATCTTTGATGAACATTGATGTAAAACTTCTCAAAAAAATTTTGGCTAACTGACTTCAACAACTCATCAAAAAAATCATACACCATGATCAAATAGGATTCATTTCAGGGTTGCAAAGCTGGTTTAATATAAGCAAATCGATTAAAATAATTCATCACATCAACAAGAGCAAGGATAAAAACCACATGATTACCTCAATAGATGCAGAAAAAGCATTTGACAAAATCCAACACCTCTTTATGGCTTTTGAAAAACTAGGAATCCATGGAACATTCCTCAATATAATAAAGGCTGTGTATGATAAACCAACAACCAGCATTATATTTAATAGAGAAAAATTAATGCCATTTCCTCTAAAATCAGGAATGAGACAAGTATGTCCACTCTCTCCATGTCTCCTCAATTTAGTCTTAGAATGCCTAGGTATAGCAATAAGAAAATATACAAACATAAAGAGGATCCAAATAGGGAAAGATGAAGTAAAACTCTCACTCTTTGCAGATGACATGATCTTATATTTAAAGAATCACATGGACTCCACTCGCAAATTACTCAAGCTGATTTGAAACTTTGGCAAAGAAGGAGTGTTTAAAATTAACTCTCAAATATCAATGGTTTTTCTGTATGCCAACAATAAGAAGAGCATGGCTGAAATCAGCAAGGCAACTCCTTTTGTAATGAACCCACATACCTATACCCACATAATCTTCGATAAGGAAGCTAAAAAAAATAGAATGGAAGAAAGACAGCCTCTTCAGTAAATGGTGCTGGAAAAATTGGTCAAACACCTGTAGAAAATTAAAGCTAGTTCCCCATAGATCACCCTGCACCAGAATCAACTCCAATGAATCAAAGACCTCAGAGTCAAAGCAGACAAACTGTAAACATTACAGGAGAAACCCTAGGTCTACTTGGCACAGGGCGAAATTTTCTTAATAGACACCCAGAAACAACAAATCAAAGAAAGGTTGGACAAATGGGATTGCATGAAGCTGCAGGGCTCCTGCATGGCAGATTACATAGCTATCAAGATCAATAGAAAGCCCATGGATTGGGAGAAGATCTTCAATAGCCGGAGAATGTACAAGGGTCTCATTTCTAAAGTATATTTGGAACTCAGAACCTTAAATCCCCCAACAACAAATGCTCAAAGAAATAACTGCCTGATAAATAAGTGGGCTAAAGACTTAAAGAGAAACTTCTCTGAAGAGGAAATAAGAATGGCCAATAGGCACATGAAGAAATGTTCAACATCTCTGGCCATAAAAGAAATCCAGATCAAAACAATACTAAGATTGAACCTTATTCCAGTTAGAATGGCCATAATCAAGAAATCTCATAACAAGAGATGCTGAGGATGTGGCCAAAAGAGAACTATACTGCATTGTTGGTGGGAGTGTAAACTTGTTCAACCACTTTGGAAAACAGTATGGAGGTTCCTCAAAAGACTCCACATAGAGCTCCCCTGTTTCCCAGCAATCCCACTTTTGGGCATTTACCGAAATGATCACAAACAAGACCATACTAAGGTTACCAGCACAACTATGTTTATCACAACATTATTTCCCATAGTTAAGATATGGAACCAACCCAGATGAATGGATCAAGAAAATGTGAGTCCATTATAGATAGATAGATAGATAGATAGATAGATAGATAGATAGATAGATATAGATAGATAGATATAGATATATAGATATATCTATAGATATATATATATATATAATGGAATTCTATGCCTCCATCAGAAAAATGATTTGTTTGGAAGTGGAAAGACTTGGAAAAAATTATATTAGTAAGCCAGGCACAAAGCAACATAGGTTCCATAGTTTCCCTTATTTGTAATAACTAGTACATGTATAGGACAAGCAGAAAAGACCAAAAGCTATGAACATATGACCAGATAAGATGATGTTAAGTGAAATGAACCCCAAGATAGGGACACAAATACCTTTTTATTCTTGCTATTGTTTCTAACATATTTATAATGTACCATGTGATTTTTTTTGTTTCTTTGTATGTTCCTCCCCCATGGTATAACCCCTGTTTTCAATGTATTTGATGATGGTGCCCTGCATCTTGTATATACACTTCTCTAATTCAGAGAGGGGAAGGGAAAAACAAAATGCTTCAATAAGGACACAGGCTGACCCATTGTAAAAATATGTACAAAACACTATGTTGAAAATAAACTTTACATCTTGCGGGGGTGGGGGAGTGGAGAGGGGGTGTGTAGTTGTGGAGGTGGGAGGGCAGGGATGGTAGGAGAAAAACAAAGGATGAGGCAACAATGCTTGATAAGAAATGTAGGATCATGGTTCAAAGCCAGCCAGAGCAGGAAAGTCAGTGAGACTCTTATCTCCAATAAACCACTAGAAAACCGGAAGTGGGGTTGTGGCTTAAGCAGTTGAGGACTCGCCTTTAGTTGAAGAGTGCAGGGACAGCACCCACGTCGAGGTCAAGCCCCACGGCCGACAAAAATGTACCTATAACCCGTCTGTGCAAAATGTTTACAATAAAAAATGTACAAAAAATAAAATAAAATAAAACAAATGACTCAAATATATAAGAATGACAAACTTTTTGTTAGTCCAGGGAAATTTTTACTTACTCACCTGACAATGTAAGTGGCAATTTACTGTACATTCTTAAACAAAGACAAAAGACTTTGACAAACAATGCTTGTAATGACCATCTATTGTCAATAGTTGTCATCTTACTTTGCAAGTGGAAAAGTTCAAAAGCTATGTACATATGACCATATAAAGTGATGCTAAGCGAAATGAAATTCAAGATGGTGACACAAATGGTTTTATCTTTGTTGCTGTTGTTTTTAATGTATTTATAATGTACTGTGTCATTTTTTTGTTTCTTTTGTATGTTTTTCCCATGGTATAACCACTGTTTTCACTGTATTTGATTCCATTGCCCTGCATCTTGTATATACATTTTTCTAATTTGGGGAAGGGAAACAACAAAATGCTGAAATAAGGATACAGTCTGTAACAATGTAACAATGAGATGTACAAGATGCTATGTTGAAAATGAACTTTATAGCTTGGGGAGGGGAGGATTTGAGGAGGTGAGGAAGGAAAGTATGGTAGGAGAAATACAAGGAAGGGAGTAACAATGTTTGATAGAAAGTGTACTCATTACCTTAGTCATGTAACTGTAACCCTTTGTACAGAATCTTTATAATAAAAGTATTTATTAAAATAACAAAAATGTAACAATAGATTTATAAAGTAATTATAACTGCATTTAATGAAAGCATAAATCATATTATATAGTAAAATTTATAGATGGTTAGAGGGTATTCATAGCCCTTTAAAAATATACATAGCTATGTCCTTTGCCATGCAAAAACTCTTCAGTTTCATGAAATCCGATTTGTCCAACCTTTCTTTAATTTGTTGTTTCTAAGTCTTTATTAAGGAAATGTAGGACATAGCTAGCAAGATCAATAGAAAGCCCACGGATTGGGAGAAGATTTTTACTAGACATACAACAGAACAGGGTCTCATATCTAAAATGTAATTAGAACTCAACAAGCTAAATCCCCAACAAGAAATCCTCAAAGAAACAACTGCCTGATAAATAAGTTAGCTAAAGACTTAAAAAGAAACTTCTCTGAAGAGGAAATAAGAATGACCAATAGAGAGTTGCAGGGAAGATGGTGGAGGAGAAGCTGGAGTCTAAGTAAGCTCTCGCATAGAAAGCAGTTTTAGAGTTCCAGTGAACAGTCCTAAGTCAGAGAATTACACCAAGTGTGCCATCACAGGACAGAGAGTTAGGCCAGAGAAGGAAACCCAGGCAAGGAGACACTTCTGAGCCCTTGCCAGCAGCCGCCGCGGCCGCGGCAGCTGTGGCGATGGCGGGCGAGCGCAGGCACCATACCTGAGCCACAGAGAGTCCGGGACGAAGGAGCCAGACACAGCGGGCGAG
>NW_012267286.1:2042956-2044221 GCF_000151885.1 Dipodomys ordii
TATCCCCCATTGTGTACACACTTAATCCACAAATTTATTACTCAAGTCAAAACCTCTAAGACTTAAATTCCTTAATAGCAGTACTACCTCTTTATACCTATATAATATTTTAAGCATTTTTATTTTTAAGTTTTTCATATCTTCTTTATATCCCTCCCCTTCTCCCAATAAATTCATGTTCTTATCTAAATAGATTATTCGATAATACATAATTTTATTAATTTCTACCTTTCTATTTTTTCTGGTCTCTTTTCTTTTCCCATTCCCTTTTTTTCCCTTTTTTTCTCTCTCTCTACTTTCATCCTACCCAACCTATTTCCTGCTTTGAGATTAAGACTTAGTTAACTCTTCCTGAGCCTCCCCAAATCAATGTATTCCTATGTTTTTACCCACATCTCTCCCTAACCCTAATAATTTCTGGTCTTCCAAATTCTTCTTTGCGGTTCGTAGCCCATTAATGTATACTTGTTTGATGTTGAATAGATGTATCTGTTGAACTAGATTGTATCTGTAGACTATTGGCTGTGCAAATTCAGACTTGGGTTGATGCTTGCCTTAAGATAGTGTTCTAGCACAAAACTGGTGCTATTTTCATCTCAAATGGGCAGAGTAAGTCGGAAAAACACAAGAAAAATGGCAAATCCAGGTATCTCAATTCCCAATCCCGATAATCAGAGGACAGAACAGATAATGAATAATCCAGAGAAGAATTCCAAATAGCTCTACAAACACTGCTGGCAAACATGATAAATCAAAAGATTAAAAGCATACAAAGGTTTCTGTATGAGCATGATAGGGAAAGATAGGAGGCATTCCAAAAGTATATACAGGAATATCATAAGCGTGAGGAAGCTACTCAAAAGCTGATACAGGATTTGCATGAGCAGCTTGAGAATACACAAAGAGAAAGGCAGGAATGGCATGAACAGGCTGAGAACACTCAAAGAGAACTACAAGAATCCCATGAATGGGAGGAAGCTAATCAAAGAATAATACAGGAATTGAGAGAGCAGGAAGAGAATACACAGAGATCACTAAAGGCATTCATGGAATCCATTAACAACAAGCTGAAGGAAGTCAGGGAGCTCACAAAGGGAATGCTGAATGGAACCCAACAGAAGGAATGGGAGTCCAAGGAAAACATAACCAATCAACTAAGTGATCTGAGAATAAACACTGAACATCAAATTAAGGAAGTAAAGAAGTTCATACAAGATCTAAACCAAAGCTTTAACAAAGAACTTGAAGCCATCAAAGCTGACCAA
>NW_012267286.1:2047734-2062061 GCF_000151885.1 Dipodomys ordii
TTGTTCAACCACTTTGGAAAGCAGTATGGAGGTTCCTCAAAAGACTCCACATCGAGCTCCCCTATGACCCAGCAATCCCACTTTTGGGCATTTACCCAAAGGATCACAAACAAGCTACCAGCACAACCATGTTTATCACAGTATTATTTACCAAAGCTAAGATATCGAACCAACCCAGATGCCCCTCAGTAGATGAATGGATCAAGAAAATGTGGTATATATATACAATGAAATTCTATGCCTCCATGAAAAAGAATGACATTACTCCACTTGTTAAGAAATGGAGAGACCTGGAAAACTTTTATTAAGTAAGGTAAGTCAGTCCCAAACTACGTAGGTCCCATGGTTTCCCTTATTTGCAGTAACTAGTATATGTCTAGAAAAGCAGAAAAGATCAAAAGCTATGTACATAAGACCTTATCAGATGATGGTAAGTGAAATGAACCTCAAGATAGGGACACAACTGTTTTTTTCTTTCTTGCTATTGTTTTTAATGTATTTAAAATCTACTATGTGATTTTTTTCTGTTTCTCTTGTATGTTCCTCCCCCACAGTATAAGCCCTGTTTTCACTGTATTTGATGTCGGTGCCCTGCAACTTGTATATACATTTTTCTTAATTGGGGACAAGAAGGATAATAACAAAATGCAGAAATAAGGATATTGATTGACCCATTGTAACAATGGGTTGTGCAAGACAATTTGTTGAAAACAAACTTTACAACTTGGTTAGGGGGAGGGAGGAGTTAGGGAGATAGGGAGGCCAGGGAAAACAAAGGAGAAGGTAAGAATGCTAGATAGGAAATGTAGTCATTACCTTACTCCTGTAACTCTAACCCCACAGAACAGCATTTTAAAAAATAAAAACGTAAACATATGCATAGCTACAAGTAATCAATGATTTAATTTGGTTCTTATAATATTGTTATAAATTTTATTTTGGAAACATTTTTGGGGGGTCAGGAAGAACAGTTAATCAGCTAATGAATAAAGAGTATAATCTTTTTGTCTTTGTTTGTTTGGTTGGTTGGTGGTAGAGCTTAAACTCAGTGCTGGACCCTGTCCCTGAGACTCTTTTTGCTCAAGGCTAGTACTCTACTACTTGAGCCCCAGAGCCACTTCTGCTTTTTCTGTGTAGTTTTTTGGAGATAAGCCTCTCACAAGCTATCTTGCCTTGCTGGCTGTGAACCACTGTGTTCAGATCTTAGCCTCCAGAGTAGATAGAATTTCAAGTGTGAGCCACCGGCACCTGGCTACAGATCTTATTATTTTATTTTGCAACATATCTATGAATGAGTATTGTAAAGTTATCAAAGAATCTGATCTTCCAAAGACAAGTGTTTCCAAATTTAGATCAATCTCACAGAAAACCACCCTCTCTGAGGTAATTAACTTCTCCTGGAAGTACCTTAATCTTATTTGTTCTCAGTACCCCATCTCAATTTATTTTATTTCTTTTAGATCGATTACAGATTAACATCTGCAAACTCCTTGGACAGTATTAGAGAAAATTTACCTATATTCTAGATAGAAGGACACAAAAGAGGCTTCAGAGATCAGAGAATCCACTAATTCAGTACACACATCACATTGAAGTGCTTGCTATTCAGGAAATGGGTATCCACAGGAAGATTTTGATGAAAATCCTAACAGTAACACTATTTTCTATATTTTCAAATAGATTCTTATAAATAAAATGCAAAAATATTATCTCCCTACAACAGTTTCTCATTCATAATGCAAACCAGAGAATTAGAAACTTAGGTATGTAATTACTTCATTTTGCTGTGTTTGTTTACTTTTCCTTTTGTCTTGTTTGTTTATTAGTATTGGGAGGGGAAAGGAGGATCACAGAAAAGGTGTAAGAAGTGTGAACAAGTGGAACAGTGCTATTCACTAGACATTATACAGAAAATGAACTGTATATCTTGTGGGTGGAGATTGGAGGGAGAATCCTGGAGAGAGCTAGGGAAGAGGAGACAGGGTTCAAAAAGGATTATATACCAGGCTCCAGCTCACGCCTATTATCCTAGCTATTCAGGATGCTGAGATCTAAGGATTGTGGTGTGAAGCCAGCCCCTGGGAGAAAGTCCGTGAGACTCTTATCTCCAATTAACCATCAGAAAAACAGAAGGAACACTGTGGCTCAAAAGGTAGAGGGCTTGCCCTGAGCTGAAGAGCTGAGGGACAGTGCCCAGGCCCAGAATGCAAGCTCCACCACCAAGGAAGAAAGGTAGAAAGGAAGGAAGAAAGGGAGGAAGGAAGGAAGGAGAGGAAAGGAAGGGAAGGAAGGAACGAAGAAAAGAAAGAAAGATTGTATTCATTATTCATTACCTGATAAACTGCTTCCCTGTATCAACTCTGCATTAACAATAAATAAATAATAAAAAGTAAAACAAGAAAATTACGTATGGTTGGCAATACTAGTATAACATCACAGGTTGCATTACATCATTCATATTAAGATAGATTTGAATGTTTTGAAAAGGATATCTTGATGTCAAGATATATGGAGAAGTACTTCAGGAAATCAAAGAGAAAACAAAGACATAAGCAGAAATTGAGAATGATTGAGTTTGGATTGTGTTAACCTAATAATTATATTATTGGAAACTGACAAATTGTTTTACAAAATGAAGCTACTTTTTATCAGTGATTATGCTGAAGAAGAATTTGTTTTAGGGTTAACAACTTTGAACCTTGAGCTCTACATCATGCATAAAGCAGAAGTGGGAATGTGGAGTTAGAGGGCCCACACATTTAGCAGGTGTACTCTACAAACTTGATAGGGATTGGAGACATCTTCAGAAACTTAAACTCTCATTGTCTACTTGGAATGCTGCATTGGGCCAACTATAAATCAAAATACAAACCCAGAGAATTTGTTGAGCATATGAATGAATTTGTGCAGCACATTGTCATGCAGTCTTGACATACATGAATTCAAACAAGAGACTCGTGGATTAGAACTGAAAGATCCCATTTCAAAAACTCACAGGTTGAGTGTTTTTGAAAAATGGTGGAAGCTGTTTGAGGAGAGGCCATCGTGGAAGGAAATTAGGCCATGTGGTTATGCCTACAATGGGATATGGGAATGGTAGCCTTTCCCCGCTCTTCTTTTGCTACAAGACCACCATGACTAAATAGCCTGCAAGCTGCTTCCATGTGGAATAAGGTTATAAAATCATGTGCTGAATCTTCTGCAATGGTTCCTTTAAATATATTTGATATATATTGATATTTTAATCATTTTCTGTCTCTGTGACAAACAGACTAACATGTAGGAAACATGAATCAAGCATTCCAAGTGTCCATTGTACACGATCCAAGACACCTATAGCAAGTAAAATCACATGAATGTTAGTGATACTGACTGTCATAAGTGATTTCACACAACTTGAAATTAGTAGTCACTTCAGTAATGCCATTGTCTCTTTTGTGGTTAAACCCTCAGATGATCAGAATCTCTCAGTCTTTAATGTGAATTAATGCCAGAGTTGATGCCATTTAAAATAATATTGATAGTGATATGTCTCTGAATAGTAATTCATTACCATGTACCAATATGAACACCACACATGTATTATCTCATTTAGTTTACAAATAAACCTCAAGGAATTCCATTACGATCCTACTGTGCTGATGAGAAAGCAAAATGCAATCATACTAGCAAAATGCCCATTCTTAGGAACTATTGAATTTTCTTATGAACACACTGAATTTTCCTACATTTTATGAAGTACAGTTCTGTGAAAATTTTCACAGAAAAGCCATAGAATGTATATATTTTTTAAAAGGGTAGAACTGAGTGGCATTACAATTCTGGTAAATTAAGTTAATTAATCTTGACTATCATCCAATAAGAATATATATATGAGAAAATCAAGCCAGCTAATATTCTAGAACAAATTAAGAGTATACGCAGACACAAGATGAATTTTCTAAAGGCTTCCTTGGCAACATAATCCCAATTATAGAATTGGAGAAGATGCTATAAATCAAATCATCATCTAAAACTTTAACCTAAATGTTGGTAGTGATAAATATTTAGAATGATCAGCTATGTTCACTTAAAGGAATAATACAAAGATATCAATAGAATATGATTTATTTTGTTATTTGTAACATTAATCATCATTATATATCATTATGTTAGTGAAAAAAACACAAAATGATTCTATCAATTATAAAGTAACCACAGCTACCAAAAAAAACAGATAAGGGAAACTTGATACTTGATTTTATGCCAGTGGGCATAAAAATGGAATTTAACATTTTTTAGATCACCTCTGTGTTATTGTCTAAAACGTTCTCTTGACTTTTTTATTGTTCTTATTTCTCTAATAAAAAGCTTCTCTAATAAAAAGATTGAGATATTTGAAAAATTAAGTCATCATCACTTAGGTAAAGAGGGCTTTATAATCAATATTACAATTGATAAATGCAATGCTGTAGCCAGTCGTTTATGGGGTTCAGAATGAAAACCAGCAATGAGTAGATTGATAGACTAGATATTAACTCTTAGTATTTTACTCTTAAGATTTCATATATTGTGATGAGCTATTGCATATGATGAAACTGAAAATATCGGCACATATGACTCCAAGAACATTTTCACTGTTAACCACCTTTTCCGTTTTAATGGTTTTTTGAAACAAAAAAAAAAAACAAAAGAAACAAGTAAAGTCCATTTTGAAAAAGGAAATGTGAAAAGAATCATATGTGGTCTGAAAATCTCATAATAATGTTTTAAGAAGGTGCTTTTGTAAATGGCATTCTTATAAAAGAATGAAGTGAAATTAATTCATTCACCCAATGGATTCATATTTGAGTGAAGTCTAACCAATATACCCTCCATTTTTTCCATAAGTACTGTTTGTAAGTTAGTGAATACAGTTTCTGTTCAGTTCTTAGACTTTTAACCATTTACAACTCAATGTCTGTGATTTAGGTCTTGGTATTTTATTTTCTAGATCAGTTAAATATGAAATACTGACATTTCTGTGTGTGTGTGTGTCTCTGTGTCTGTGTGTGTGTGTGTGTGTGTGTGTTTATCACAAAAGTAGCACATTAGATTTTTTCAAGTTACTGGCAAACATAGAAAGATAATAGAGTCTGAGATATAGGGATTACTAGAATGGTGGCGACCATAGCAAACATTCAGCCAAATGGAAAAAGGATTCCAAAAAGAGGCATATTCATATCAGTTAAGGGTGGCATTGAAGTTCTGGTACATAAGCCTTCATATAAGCCTTCATATAAGACCCATTGTTTGAAAAACAAACAAAAAGATTTGCTGCATTTAAAGTATATGCTCTGTGTATTGGGGAAGTCAAATTCCTATGGCACATGCAAAGATAAGTACAAAAGTTACTTTCATTTAGCCCCCATATGGTTATAAATTGACAAAGAATGTATGTCACAAGGTGGTTCAGCAAACTGCTCCTATGCTAAATAGTGCAAGGATACATTGTTGCTTTATATATTTTATCAAATTTTAATCAGGAAAAGTATTCACATCTTTTATAATTCATTGAACCATAATCAACTATTTGTATGTTTGTTCCTTATTATTTTTATTGATACTTATTTTTTTCCTTTGAAGAGTTAAAACTAATCATAATTTTTGAAAATTCAAAGCCCATCTCTTGAATAACATGTTTCAGATGCTTCTTTGGGATAAATTGTTTTGTAAACTATGTTCCTCGCTTTGGTAGACTCAAAACTTCACTTACTCCATGTAAACTTGAGGTACTTTAATAACATCTTGCTTATCTCTCAAAAGATTTTTAGACTCAACTGCAAGTACCTTTCACATCCTAAGGTGTAATTCACAGAGATCAAGAGATTTACTTTCATTTAGAGCATCTATCTTCCTTTCAAAAAATCTCATTTACTTTGAGCCTCAATTTTCTATATCAAATATTTGTCCTACATTATAGGACATCTTCAGCATTGCCAAAAATACATTTATCATTTTTACAACTTCTTCCCCATAAACAAAGGAACAACACATCAACTAGCCAGTATATTATTTTTATAATATGATGATAAAATAATTATAATATGTTTTCTTCTTTTTCTTTATATATTTGCAAAGAGAAATCATACCTATCTTAATTATAAAATCAAGCTAAAAACAACTAAATTTAGCTGCTAATATTTTTATAAAAGTCACTTGAGCTAATTATTTATCTTAAAAATACAAAAAAAAACCCAGGTGTTAAACATTCCCAGATAGTCAGAAAATAATCGATGAAGAGTTATAAATATTCAGGGAAAAATGAGAGTAAAAACTGAGAAGACATTTTAGTAACTTGCATTTTGTTTAGCAACGATTTATTTTAGTAGAAAAGGACAAAATGAGAAGAAATAGAAAAAAGAAATATTTCCTGCTACTCACGAATAAAATGGGAGCAAACACGTTCTAGCTTGTCACTCTTGATTACTCTAAACACACTCGATTAATATTGATCTATGACCAATTTTCTTGAAAAGAATCTCAAAAAGGAGAAGATTCTCTGAGTTTCTTGTATAGTTTCTGGAAGCAGCACTCCATGTAGAGAGGCTGACCAATAATGGGAAGTGTCAACAAGAGGTATTCTTGTACTTGAGTTACAATGCCTCACTTTTAGCTGAATGAGATGTTCAGTGAAGTAGTTATGTCCACAGTCTCTCATATAGTTACCATATTGATGGTTCAGGGCTCCCGCAGCAGTTACATACAAGTAAAGCCGCATTTTCTGTGTTTCCTTTCTTGAATCTTCTGCTTCACAGAACACATATGTAATGGGTTGTACAACAACATTATGGGGTACAAGCCCAGAAATGCCAGTGCAGGGAGCCTCCAGGGGCCTTGATGACTTTGGGGACTTTATTCCATACTTGATCTACCAATATCTTGTGAATTCCTGTTTTCTATTCTCCTGTTTCTTCAGAGAAATTAATTCTTACTTTAGTTAATCTACATTATGAAGGGATACCCAGATTCTGTTATGCTCTCTTAAAACTATCCTAATTTATGTATAACTCATCTGAAAAGCCCACTTCCATGATAAATGAGACAGCATTTAACAATTTGAACTTTGTCTTTCCTATTTAAAACTAATCAAGTTTTATACTGTGTTATATAAAAACAAAATTGTAAGTTTATCTCGCAGTCAAATTGATATAAATATAATTGTGTAAGAATGACTTAAATTTTGATGGTGTTGATTCAAAATATAGTCAAAATTAAAATATATTCCAGATATTTTTGGTTGTTTTCTTGAAGGAAGAAAGGGAAATGAGAGATACAGTTTTGCTTAAGCAGGCTCAGAATCTATAAAATAAAATTATATCTAGCATTGAGTAAGAAATATAGTCTATGTTCAAACCAAGAAATATTCAATTCCATCACAATCACATGCACACACACAATCATACACCACACACACACACACACACACACACACATCAGAAGAAATGTTCATTTTGCTGAAAATTTGTACTTTAGATAAAAAATGTATTTCAAACTTAGAGAGGAATCAGCGATACCATTTGTTTCTAGAATATTACATAAGGATACTAACTTTGAAGAGTAAATAAATTTTTAAAAAGTCAAATTTGATCAAAATTCCCTTAACATTCATTTGTAAATAAGTTAATAGGCAGATTATTTTGTGATACTTCTTGTAAGGTTGTTTTATCCCTTTGGCAAAAGGATTACTTAATGTTGTTTTCTCTCTGGAGTAATTAGACATTTCTAGAGCATGTAGTTGTTAAAAGCCTAATTCATCCCTCGAAGCTCTCTTTGGATTTTGCTTAAAGATTGAGTTGAAAGGTATTACATTTTTGCCTATATTTCACATCCTTGCATTTGTGAATCAGATAAGTGGCATTACCTTCGGTAAAAATTCAGGGGATGTAAATGCAAACAAATTTCCACTTCCAAATTACAGTATGTTTAAAAATAATGTGGTCTTTCACGAATCATTTATTGGCAAATTAAAATGTTTGAAGCTATGTGGATCAAAGACTTTAATGAATTTTTTAAACATTCTGCTGAATATTTGCCCTTAATATTTTCTGATAAACTAACACATTCATCAGCATTACAGGTACTTGGGTGCCAAGTTGAATATAACTTATGATACTCTATTTGCTCTTCTCATCTTTAGACTATTACAATTTAGCTAATTAATAACATATACTTAAGAAATCATTCTTGAGAAAACGATTATGTAAAGTTGATATTTAACTAAATCTTATAATGGTATCAATGTGTGTATGTACTCAGACATTCAAGTAAACAGATCAATCTATGATGTGGTCTTGAAAGGTGATGGAGTTAAAATAGAAAAAAAGTAAAAGGATAATTACCAAGCATGGTGGCACATGCCTATAATCGGAAAATTCAGGAGGCTGAAGGAGGAGGACCATGAATTTGAAGATAATTTGAACTTTCACTTTAGGTTAAGATGATAGAGTAGCAAAAATGTGATTGTTTAGTAATGTGCCCCCTGTATAGAAAGATTAGTCAGTTATCTTTCAGGAATAGTTTCAAGAAATAACACACAAAATTCAAATGGAGCTGAGAAAAGTCTAGAATGACAAGGACGGTCCTCTAAACTTTTCCCTTTGTGACATGCTGATCTTGTAGATTTATAACTTTAAAAACCCAAAAAAGGAAATTAAAGCTTAACTTAAGAAGTGGTAAAACCTCCCATGTTCCTGGATTGGGAAGATTAACATCGTGAAATGGCAATACTTTTAAGGGGCATCTACAAATTCAGTGTGATATCTATCAATATTTCAACCTCATTCTTCAATGAAATAGAAGAAGCAACCCCAAAATTCATATGGAACAATAAAAGACCCTGAATAGCAAAAACAATCCTTAGCAGAAAGAACAGTGCTGGAGGAATATCAATACTAAATTTTAAACTCTACTACAAAGCCATAGGACATACTTCTGAACTCGGTTTTTGAGTGCAAACATCACTAAGTACCAAAACCAGAAAGGGCATAAGAAACAAAGGAAGGTGCAATCCATTATGGCTGATGAACACAGTTGCAAAAATAGTCAGTAAAATCTAAGCAACATGAATCTACTGTCATAATGAAAAGATTATTCATTAGGATCACATGTAATTCCTTCCAAGTATTTAGGATGGCTAAATAGATGTGCATCAATACACATGATACATCACATTAGTAGAATAAAGTACCAAAATACTTTTACATGAATGAAGGGAAGAAATCTGATAAAGTTTAATATCCATTCATGATAAAAAATATGTCTACACATTGAGGTGTACAAATGGAATGTATCTCAATACAATAAAGAGAAATTATAATAGATCCACAACAATGTATTGAGTAAGGACAACCTGAACTTTCTAAGACCTGCCGTAAGACAAGGAGCTCTCCTTCACACTTGAGTTTGAAACAGTGATGATGGGTCTCCCTTGGAGAAAGAAGGCAACAGGGCAAGGGAGAGCAATGAGGACATTCAAATTGGAAAGGGGGAAATCATATTTTTTCAAAAATAACATGTAGAAAATTGTTGGGTCTTCGTCCAACGGATGGAGGGGGTCCGAGGAAAGGTAAGTGCGAAGTGTGGCTGCTCACCTTAGCCCAGGAGACAATCAGACGCAGCGGAGAGTCAAACCAAGCAGGAACTCATTTATTAACTCATTTATTAACAGGGAGCATCCCCTTTTTAAAGCAAAACACTGAGTGGGAGGGGAGGAAATGGAACCAACCAATCACTGAAAGGCCATACCTTATCAAGTACCTAAACTTCCATGAGTTGTTTACACACTGAACCTAAACAAATCCAGCTCTGCCCACTCAACTTCCTCTCAGGGCCATCTTTGCTACCCACAGAAAATTTCAAGAACTCTACAAAAAAAACTAACTACTAACACAAAATATGAATTCAGTAAAGTGGTAGACTATAAACCAATATGCAAAACTTGGTAGTGTTTTTATATTCCAATGGAGAATCGGCTGCAATCACTTTGTACTGAGTACAAAACCACTCAGGGTAAATTTTATACTAGAAGCTGAGGTATGTCTGGAGTGAAAACTAACAGCAATGGTCAAATAAATTGAAACTGAAAAAAAGGAAAGAGCTATATGAGTGTGTGCGTGTGTGTGTGTGTGTGTTACACATACATATACACACATAGGTCCCATGGTTTTCCTTGTTTGCAATAACTATTTTATGTCTAGAATAATCTTACCAGACAAGCAGAAAAGGTCAAAAGCTATTTACCTATGACCATATAAGATGATACTAAGAGAAATGAACCACAAGAGTATTTTTCATTGTTGCTGTTGTTTTTAATGTACTATGTGATTTTTTATTTCTTTTGTATGTTCTTCCCCCTATGGTATAATCCCTGTTGCCACTATATTTGATTCTGATGCCCTGCATCTTGTATATATATATATATATATATATTTCTAAATTGGGAAGGGAAGGGAAATAACTAAGTGCTGAGATAAGGATGCAGGTGACTCATTGTAACAATGACACATACATGACACTATGTTGAAAATGAACAGTGGGTAAGGGTGGGGAGGTTGGGGCAGGTCAGGAGGGAAGCCAAGGTAGGGGAAAAACAAAGGAAGGATTAGCAATGCTCAATAGGAAATGTACTCATTACCTTAGTCATGTAACTGTAACCCCTCTGTACAGTATCTTTACAATAAAAAATATACTAAGAAAGCGCACAAATCAAGAAAGAATGTTATAGACATAAAAATACACACAAATGGAGCTGGGAAGGTGGCTCAGTGTTAGAGCGCTTGCCTTGCATTCATGAGGCCCTGGGTTCGATTCCTCAGCACCACATAAGCAAAAAAAAAAAAAAAAGACAGAAGTGACACTGTGGCTCAATTGGTAGAGCACTAGCCTTGAGCTGAAGAGCTGAGGGACAGCGCCCAGGCCCAGAGTTCAGGCCCCACAACCGGACCCCCCCAAAAAATACACACAAATATTATGGAACAGATAAAAGATTGCCTAGAGTCAAACCCACATGTTGATAATCTACTGATCTTCAACTCAGGTGTTAAATCCATTTTTCTTAGGAGGGAGAATAATCTCTTCAAATGGAAACTGAGTCTTCCCATACAAAAGAATTATATCACAACCAGATATATGAGTCACAGAACATGTGGAACAACTAGAAGAAAATATGTCAAAATATTTCAGAACATTGATATGGCAAGGTCTTTTTGGATGTCTCCAAAAGTACCAGAAACAATAGCAGAAATAAACAAATTAGAATATGCTGATCTAGATATATTCTGCTTGACAGAGATGCAATCTCGACATTGAAGAAATAACTTGGTGAATGAAGCAAGTATTTGAAGGCTATGCTTCTGACAAGAGGTTGATATGCAGAATATGTAAGAATCCCTAGAAGCTTAATTGGAAAAAATTCACCTGATTTATAAAAATGAGTACTATGACCTAAAGAGACATTTGTCAAAGGAAGACATACAAGCTAGGTTTAATGGTACACACCTGTAATCCCAGGACTCAGGATACTGAGTCAAGTGCCTCATGAATTTTTAGAAGACAGACTAGCTAGGTGAGTTCAGACCATTTTGGATTTCAAAGCAAAACTCTTTTAAAAAGTGCAGATCCATGTTCATTGCTGCTCTATTCACAAGAGCCAAGTTATGGAAACAGCTCAGGTACCCTAAAATAGATAAATGGATCAAAAAAATGTGTTACCTATACACAATGGAATGTTACACAGACATTAGAAAGAATAATAGGTCATTTGGAGGGAAATGCAGAGAAATGAATGGACCTAAAATAAATCATGTTAAGTGAGGTAAGCCAAGCTCAGAGAGACAAATGGCACGTATTTGCTCTCATATGCAGAAGCTAGATCTAAAATACACTGGATATGATAAATTATACAGGACTACAGGCATTCACACACAGTGAGACCAAAGGAGGATATTCTTAGGAGAGGATCACAAAGGTGCAATGTTTATGTGCATGTGATCATATGAAATAATATTTATGGAAATGAACTCCAGGAAACGGAAACAAGAGTTTTTGTTCTTTGTTATTGTTTCCTTTTCTTTTCCTTTTCTTTTTCTTTTTCTTTGCAGAGTAAGGAGGACACAGAAATGGAGGGACATAGGGTGAACAAATGCAGCAGTGGTACTCACTAGACATTAAGTTGAAAATGAACAATACAACTTGTGGGTGGGATGGGAGGGAAAAACTGGAAGAGCATGGGAAGGGGTGACATTGTCCTAAAAGAAATGTACTCATTCCCTGACTTATGTAACTATAACCCCTTTGTGCATCACCTTTATAATAACAGTAAAAAGTGAAGAAATTCAAGTCATACAAATGGTCAGAGGTATGTGAAACTATTGTAACCTAATTTATATACACTAAAAAACTAACAGATGTGTAATACTGTGTTCCAATGGAAAATAAAATGTGTAATTATCATAAATATTTGAATGATAGTAGCACATATCAGTATATATTACTATTAATTTAGTATTCGATAGTACAGATCATTTTTAAATATGTTACATGGTCACACACATACTTCAGTCTGTGGAGGACAATTTTTGTATATATTTTGTGGCTACAACTGTCTACAACCTAAAGAAACAACAAAAAAAAGCTATGCTACATCCACATACTGTATTATGAGTCAGGCATTGTAATCACTAAATATACCCATAACTAACAGAAATATATAGATTTTATTAAATATATAAGAAATGAAAATTACAAACCATGTGGGTATGACAATTTTATTACACTATTTTGTGTGTGAGTGTGTGTACCTGTCCAACGGCTTGAACTCAGGGCCTGGGAGCTGTCCCCAAGCTTTGATGCTCAAGGCTAGCACTCTATCACTTGAGCCATAGTCCCACTTCCAGCTTAAATAAGATATTGTAATTGTACTGTAATTGTTCAAAGAGGTTACAATTCTATAACTCAGTTATGAATACAATACATGATGATCTTTTTGGTTAATATAGTGAAATAGGAATAAGATCCTCACAGACTTTCCTTCTGGGGCTGGCTCTGAAGTGGGATCCTCAGAACTCAGCCTCCTGAGAAGCTAAGATTAGAGGTGTGAGGAAAACAAAATATCTCCAATTTAAAAAATGATTTTAGTTCTATCTGGAATGTCAAATACCCAAAATCATAGTTTGGAGAATTCTAGTAAATTTCTAATAAATACTATAGTATTTCTACAAGTTATTATTTGCCCTGAATATTGGCTTTATCTCTCGGATTCTCCATTTTTCAATAGTGTTGATTTTATGTGTGTCATTATTCACATGAATATATATGATCGCAGTTTTGCCCAATCTTGCATAGTATATATTACTCAGGTGAAAATATCTTTTACATGTTAAAACAACTTAAACAATAACTTGGAGCATGCAAAACATTCACATTTGATGTAATTATTGATGTAATTAGTATATAAATATTATCTGTGGCTCCTCTCACTTGATAAGTATAGCACTTTAGATAGAAGGAAATAAAATGTTACTAAGCAGATTAAATTTAAATTCTGGTTTTCAATGAAAAAGACTGAACCAATTTACTTCTTTTTATAAATTTGAATTTAAACAATTTGGAATACAGAAAATAAAAACTACAAGCACAAAGGGGTATGGGTTTGAATTCCATGGATAAAATTCATATAAAAATCATATATATGCATATGTATTCTACATATGTACTTGATTACTTATAGATGTCAGATTGCTAATGTATGTCAATAGATTGTACATAAGCTATTTAGTGCTGTTGATTAGGGCTTCATTAGCCATCAAGATACATAATTTACCATTTTCATTGGTATTAAAATCCCTCTTCTTGACATCTTGTCACTCATGGTGATGAAGAGAAAATGCAATTGCATGGCAATCAACTAATGAGTGGGGGATTGGAAATACAATTTAAATGGGGAGGTGGATAAACACTTATGGTTATTTAAACAGAACTCAAGTACACAGAGAACTACAAAGAAACACACATAAGCTCCCAAGTGTTTAAGACAACTATGTGTAAAGCAAATACATTTGTTTCTTTGAGAATAATAAAACAAAATTTAGTTTACTTCCAATTTTCCAAATGTTGTTTTGACAATAATAAGGATTTTATATTTCATGAGTAGCCTATAAAAACCATATTTGTTCTGTTTTTGTGGCTAAAACATATAGTTTTCCTTATACATAGTACTTATGTTACAGAACCATTATTCCAACCCTGAGAATCTGGTCCAATAGGCTATGTCCTGAGCTACCATATCACACTGAGTTTTTTTTTTTTTT
>NW_012267286.1:2062111-2082292 GCF_000151885.1 Dipodomys ordii
GTGGGGCCTGAACTCTGGGCGTGGGTGCTGTCCCTGAGCTCTTCAGCTCAAGGCTAGCGCTCTACCACTTGAGCCACAGCGCCACTTCCGGCTTTTTTCTGTTTGCTTATGTGGTGCTGAGGAATCGAACCCAGAGCCTCGAGCATGCAAGGCAAGCGCTCTACCACTGAGCCACCTTCCCAGTCCTCACACTGAGTTTTGCATGCTCCATCAAGTGAGCTTTGAAGAAGAGGAGGAAAACCAAAGACTATTTTGGGAAGAGGGCAGCGTGTATTTTGCCAAATGGTGTCACAACACACATTATTTTTTAAACAGTATAAACCAGAAACGTGATGAGCAAGTCAAAGTTGTAATTCATAATGCTGAGCATTTGGAAATAAATTAAAACCAGGAATCTCTGAAGCCTGAATGATAGATTTTTATATATTAGACATAACAGCAAGGCCAAATAAGGGAGAATAGAAAGATTTTTGTAAGTCTAAGTAAAGATTTATTGCTATGTGAATCCAGAGCAAGAATAAGTCACTATTTACAAATGATCTAATGGAAAAGACCATTACAGATTTCTGTTACAATGGAAAATGATTTTCAGAAATGTTGATAATCTTTGATATCATGTATGGAAAAGAATTCAAAGGTACTTTCAATGGCTTCCTTTGATGTGGTCTGAAAACAAACAAAACAAAAAAAAACAAAAGTAAATAGAAGAAAAGAAGGGAAGGAAAAAAAGAGAGAGGAGAGAGAAAGGAAAGCCCATGATAGCAATGTATTAGCAATCATCTGTCAATCTTGGTGTTCTTTGCATGCTCTCTAACTTCTGATCTCATCTCTCAAACTGATATCCATCCTATTTAACAGGGCATCGCTTAAACAACTCTTCTCCCACCACATTAAGTTTTTGGCTACCTCTAAACAAATTGATCAGTTGTGTTGGTTATTATTTCTTACATTATCCTATCATCTATATATTGGGTGCTTGATATTCTAAATGGTGCCAGCTTCAAAGATAAGTGAAGCTCTCAGTTGTATTCACACTCATCCTAAAGACAAGATAATAATTGAAGAAGTCAATTAGATTACAGAGGACAAGTGAGTTAATAGACACAATGGATGGGAATGTATTTGTGTCAGAAGTTTTTCAAATTCATCAAGTCCAGAAATACTTCTCTGATACAAGCAGGGTATAAACTGAGGAAAATTGAACTGAGGAACATGTACAATTGAGGCATTGCCTATCAGCATTGCCTATAAGATTGTATGCAAGTGAAAATTCATTTAAAAAGAGAAAATGAGTTAGAGATTTATATGCTAAGCTATTTGAACTTTAAATGGAGAGCTTTGGGAAGGCACTTAGGGCTGTGGAGAAAGGGAGTGTCTTGATCAAAATCTGCTGTGTAAAAGGTCACACTCGAATTAATGTGGAAAATAGATCTCACAGGAGGCAGGTGTGAGCTAGGAAAAGTAGTTAGGAAGCGCTGGGTGAGTAATTTACCTGAGAAGAGATTCAGAACTAAGATGAGGGGTTAAGAAAACTATAATTTGTGAGGCGGTAAGTGGCAGAACCTTCAGATTTATGGACAGAATCACACCTGTAATTAAGAGATAGGCCAATTCCAAGATTCTAATTTATGAGTCAATGGCAAATTGGTCACTACAATAGACAAAAAATTAGAAAAAAAATAATTTCAGGGTGTCGGGTCTTCGTCCATCCCAAGAAAGACTGGCGGGATCTGAGGAAAGGTAAGTGTGCTGCTTGCCCTTTCCCCAGCCTCCCTTAGCCCAGGAGACAATCAGATGCAGCTGGGAGTCAAGTCAAGCAGGAACTCGTTTATTAACACACAGCAAGCACTTTTTAAAGCAAAAAAGACCGGGTAGTATGGGGAGGAAAAGGAACCAACCAATCACTGTAAAGGTTACACCTTATCATGTACCTAAGCTTCAAGGAACTGTTTAAGCACTAAATGTAAACAAATTGGGCTCTGCCCACTCAACTCCCTCTCAGCGCCATCTTTGCTGTCCATGTGCTCCACATCAGGGTAAATGGCAGAATCTAATTTGTAGCATAATGAGTTTGAGATATTGATAGGAATTCAAATCAGTTATGATCAGGAACTTGATCCATTTATTGACTACTGTGCAGTCAGAGCCAAGGCAATGTAGTACCTGGATAAAAATGCTCTCCGCCATGCTTATGTCTCACACATGCAACCCTAGATCTTTTGCAGGCTGCCAACTGAGGCTCACAGTTTGAAGCCAGCCTGGGCAGTAAGGTCTGTGAGACTCTTGTCTCCAATTAATCACCAAAAAGCCAAAAGTGAAACTGTGGCTCAATGATAGAGAACTAGCCTTTTGCAAGAACACTTAGGGACAACACCCAGGCCCTGATGATTTAAACCCCAGATACACACACACAAACACACACACACACACACGCACACACACACAGTGTAAAAATAATAACCAAAATCCAATATGTTCCAAGTGGAGTTAGGCAGATAGTGTGTTCAAATATGATGTGTATGGCTGAAGTAACAGATTGTTTGGGGGTTTTAAAAACCTCAATTTAATTTCAATCTGTTTGCTTTTCACTGTGCAAACTTGGATAACTCTGAGTTTTCCTCTTTAGTGAAATTGATAAAATATTACTTGTTCCTGGAGAAGTTTTAACCTCTAATCAGATAACTAATATAAAACACCCAAGACAATGTTTGAATCTTAACCCTTATTGCATGACACACATTTTTTTTTCTTTTTGTCCCTCTGGGTTAGGGCCTTTATATATATATTCAGTAAAAATTAAATCTGAATACTAATTTATTTTACTTGAATTTTGATTATCTGATCTTACGTTCTTTAGAGAAAAATATAAAAATACTAGCTCATACCCTGAATTTTAAAAAGAAAACACAAAGTACATGACATTACTATTACTGCCTCACTTAAAACATGAGTAGAGAGCTGGTGGCTCATTCCTGTAATCCTAGCCACTCAGGAGGCTGAACTCTGAGAATTGCCATTCAAAAACAGGAAAGTTGGTGAGACTTTTATCTCCAAATAACCACCAGAAAACTGGAAATGGAGCTATGTGGCTCAATGTGGTAGAGCAGAGCCTTGAGCGCAAAATCTCAGGAATAGTGCCCATTACTGCCAAAAAAAAAAGAACAACAAAAAATGGGTGAAGAACTCATTACTAAAAAGAGCAAAACTTTTTCTGATATGCAATTCTGATTATATTCAGAATTCAGAATTTGGAATTTAGCTGTGGTAAAAGAGATAATTTCTTCCTACCTTTTTTCCATCCCTCCTTCATTGACCTCTTTGCTTTGTGAGTTGTTGCTAGAGCTACTAGTAACTACTAAGCTTTCTTAACTTCCTGAGTTAGATCTCTCCCTTTCTCTACATTGAAGTTGCTCCTTGTCATCCTCGATGGAAGTGGGCTCTGTTCTACAAGTGTGTTTGTCTCTTGAGCATCCTTTATTCTTCATCTTTATTTATTAAGATTATTTATATTAAAAGACCCTAACTCAATAGGATTCAGTGAAAACCAACACCAAAGAAAAATGGACAGAAATATTATTGTGCAATCAAACAAATAAAATGGAGCAAATGAAAACAATCTAGTGAAAATCACAGGAACTATTACTTTAGACTAGCTCAGTCTTTAGTGCTACATCAACTTAAACAAATATTACCTTAGAGTTAGTTTAAAATAATTCTACACAACAGACTCTAATTACCTTTGAGGGTTTTGTTTAAACAACTTAGATATAATAGATCTAAACACATATATTAATCTGCTTGCATTCAGGATTTTTTTTTTGCTGGTTCTCATCTGAGAATTGCATTTTGTCTTCACCCTGGTGGCTGAGTGTGATATTATTAGAATCCTTACTTCTTTTTGTACATAAATAAATAAATATAAATCAATCAGTATTTTTGTTTAGAAGATCAAAGTTCATTTTAAGCACAGCTTCTCTTAAATGCTTTTCTAAATCATTTTACTTCCTCTTTTATATTCTGCAAAAGCCCTGAAGCTCAGTAGACTGTAACCCAGAAGAGCTTTCTCTAGGGATTGTCCATAAAGGGCTGTTTATTCACCTAAACATTGTGCCTTCATGACCCAGCTTCTCTGATTTTATTTTTTTGTGTGTGTGACCATGCAGAGGCACTGGAAAAATGCTTTCTCCTCCTTTCCTTATATATCTTCCTGATTAGGAGATGAGCTAAAAATAGTCTTGGCATTTGGGCAGGAAATATGGAAAAGGCATCTCTCTTGCATAGCACTTTCAAGTTTCTCCTGGGGTTCCCCATGATGAATGGGTTTCCGCTCGGCTATCTTTAACTCAGTATTGAATGTAGAAAAGATTGGAAAAATAATTTTAAACACGGGCCAGCCTGGAACAATTTTAAATGAAATGCAGTATATAAAATAATCTGACATTTCAACATTGTAAGATAATAATTTATGTATCTGTTAACTAAGATGGTATAATTATTGTTTTCCAGATGGCTTAAAAAGAAGCATGAAATACAACCTCTAACCTAAGAGAGGATACAATCGACGTTATTTAACTGTATTAAAGTAACAGCTAAGACACACCTGGTGTCACACAAAAGCTGACCTAACCTTAACCTGTAGTCACACCAGGATGTCACATTCCTATAAAAGCCCTAACATTCCAATATAGAATTTATAACACTAGACTTTGATAATGCCATTATATTCCATCTGCTTTCCTTACTTGGTAGATTTTTCTATTTTTTAAATTTCCTATGGTTTGTTTATGTTGATTGTCCCAATGATTTTAATCGTGTGTTTTAACAGTTGGTATTTAATTGAAATCAAACTCAACTTCATCGGTAATGAAACTATTAAACACGGTCATGTTTAGATGATGTAAAATTTGACTCTAAACAAAGAGAGTTTATTGCCAGTCACAGCAATCTGGTACCCAATGATCTCTGTGCATTGCACATTTAATTAGAGTGAAAACTCATTAAAGTATCTGGGAATATTAAGATGATGCTATGATTCTAAATTGCTGTTTGCAGCCTTTTGAAGAACAGTTGGCAGAGAGTGCCAGCATCTGCTTCAACTCTGTCTCTTTCCCCAACAGTCAGAAATATTTGGAAATATACTTGTGTGGGACATAATAATGTAAAAAGGCCTGGGTAAAAAAAGTGATCAAGTACTAAGCCTTGTTCACAATAACATTTTACAGAAATGAAACATAAAAAGCAATGAAAATTTCTGTTAAGTTACTACAACAGAATCATCACAAATAAATTATGTTAGTGCTAATTGTTTTTTAAATTTTCCTCTGTGTTAATGCTTCATGTTCAAACTCTTCACTATTTCATATGGAAAATTCCCATTAAACAGCATGGAAAATCTATTGGAAAATAGAATCCCAGATATTGGCCTGAAAAAATAAATATGTTATTTGCCTCAAAACATTTTAGAAACATTTTGTCTTTAATTTTTGAATTTCATTCTGCTGTCACTCCAATTTGGATTTGAAGGGTTTGGGAGATCAAAGGGAAAAATGAAAGAGAATGAAACATGTCTTCCAGATATAATTGGTGTTTCAGAACAGATACCAGAAACAGCTGTTTAATAATGTCACTACCCATTTGAATATATTTTAGTAACTAACACTTTCAGGATGACAATCCCACACAGATGACAAATATGGGGTAAGGTGACACATGTAATGTATTTGGTCTAGTGATGTCTAAGCTCCAATGTGTTATGTTTCTGAAGTAAATTTACATATCCATTTACTAATGAAACTTTAAAGCACACACACAAATAAATGAAAGGAAATAACTTTTCATCAGGGTAAAAGATCACTTAACCAGACATAAGAAATGCCCGCCCAAGCTTCTTAATTCAGTTATTTTTGTGATGGTAATGGAATTTGAACTCAAGGCCTTTTTTAATCATTATGACTTAGATCCACCACTTTAACATTTAAAATTATTTATGAAAATGTACACTAAAGCTATTTAAAGAAAATATTTGACATTGGTTTTGTTAATAAATATTGACTTTGAAATCTGTATAATATTTCTATGTCAACTAAGATGCCATAAAAGCTAACTGTTTTTCCCTAAATGACTTATCTAGAATGAACATATAACCAGAGTAACCAGACTTAATCATAATTTTTTTGACCTTTGCACAATTTAAAAGCATACTCTAAAGAAGGATACCATTTGGGTTCACATTTTATAAATTAAGAAAAAAATAAATGAAAATTCAGGAGTGTTAACTTGTAGTTCCAGTTTTACAGAGTTAGACAAAGTTATCCAGGATACAAGGTGATGTTTATTTCCCAAACTAAGAAGGCATCTTAATGCAAATAGTCCTATTAATGATTCTTGATTTTAAAGTAATGAGGCCGCATATTCATGGTAACTACCATAGTCACTCTATAATATCTAGAGGGTGTTTTGTGCTCTGTATTAGAGTATTTCATTGGGTGCTCTGAGAAGACCTCATGACCAGAGAATACCAGAATCTGTAATTATCCTTAGGACCAGTATCAGAGGAATATTGAGTTTTGAAGAGATATTTTTTTTGGAATTTTCCTCACTTTTAAGTTCAAGGAAACTTTGCACCCATTGGTGAACCAATAATGGCCCCTAGAGATTAACCAATATTCACTGGAAGTAAACTGAGATGCCAACCTCAAATTCAATCTGTCTCTTTGAAAACACTGATGATCAAACTTATTCAATAACACCCCATTACCTGAACTAATTTCTGAAAAATAATTAGAAAGGAAAGGAAGAATGCATTTTTTTTCTGTAGACCTTGTCCTATAACCACAGGTTATACATGTTCCACTACATGAGCCGTACCCTTAAGCCCCAAACAAATGAATATGAAAAGAGGTTAGAAAGCAGGAACATGATCTTGCCCATTTAACCAATAAAGAAGACAAGAATATTAAATGCTAAAATAAACATTTTTGAAGACATTTTTCACATGTTTTATTCCCTCCTGAGGGAAAATGATTAAGACATTTAGTTTAGATTAGGAGACCCTGTGGCCAGGGGTCCCCATCATAGTACTCTATAACTGATCATAAAAAGAAGATTAAATAAAACAGGTGCAAACACTGAACACATACAATGCAAGAGGTGAGAAGCTTTTATCCAGCATAAGGCCAGTGAAGTATGATTCAGAAATTGACAAAACACAATTCATTTTTTCCTTACTGTTGAATAGTAGAAACATTTGGGTACACATAATATCCCTTTGTCAGCATTTAATATATTTTGTCTTTTTGTGGAAACCATTCTATTCTAATCTATGCAGAAGAAAGAACTGAATCTGCATTTGGCACCTATAAAAATTAGCTCAAGTTTGAACAAAGATTTTATTAAAGACTTAAATCTGTGCAGCTACTAAAAGAGAAGGCAATTCCTCTTGATACTAGTCCAGACAACAACTTTTGGGGGGAAGATGATGCTTGAGGTTATATTTGAGGTGATGCTTCAAGTCATGCCCAGACATTTTATCCAAAAGTTAGGACAGATTGTCTCAGCTGTAGCTACTTAGGTGACACTAAATTTTAAAAATGAATTGCAATTTGTAGAATGAGCTCATTTAAAAAAATGATGTTTACTAAATTGTTACTACTTAAAGAGAATTTATGAGAAATTCTCAGATCATACAACCTGACTTATAGATAGTTTTGTAAAATGTACAAATTTGGTAAGTGGTTCTTTTGTTTTAGGTGGACTTGAAGTAGGGTAAACAGTAGAGGATTGCAAGAGCTTCTCATTCCCCTCCAGTATGTTAATTGCAGAAAGACAGACAGAGTGAGATAGAAAGTTACACACATTACTGTTTATTATAGAAAATAATTAAAAGGGAAAAAGGGAAAGGTAACAATGTAAAGGTAATAATGTAAGACCTATACTAGGAAAAAATCTCCAATCACCAGACATGGGCTTAGAAATTCTTCCCCCATGGGGTAGCATAATACATACTTCCACTCTAATATCCCTCAGGAATCAGGAATTTTAAGACAAACACATTTGAAACTTTTAACAGAGGACTGTCCAGAAAAGCATCTTCCTCTAGAAGCACCCATGACCACTGAAACTCAGGATTCTTCTCAGACTCACATCTATATTCTAAATTTTGTTGAACAATTTTGACATGCTAGCATGGCTTTCTCAAATTACATCTTCATGCCAGCAACAGATGCTCATATAATCTGTAAATATTTAGTAGAATACAGTAAGGGAGAAAAAAACAATGAAAGAGAATGGCTATAGGGAGGTTTGGGCTCTAAGGATGGTCAGGGAGATTGCTATCAGAATCAGAAGACATATAAAGCAAAATCTCAAATACATGAGAGTCTTAATGATATTGCAGAGGATGTTACTGTGGTTTGACAGACCTCTCGTGTGACTTTCCTGGTCTACGAGCTTGCTAATTATAAATGTTGGCAAAGAAAGGAGTCAGTTTGGCTGGGACTAAGCAGGAATTTAGTCTGAAATATGTTGGCAAGACATTCTGGTGGTGCTTTCAATTTTAGGTGATTTGGAAATCCATCCCAATATAGTAGAGTTCTGAGTGTAAGTGTGGCAGGTTTTACTTGTAAAAAAAGAAAGAAAGAAAGAAAAAAAGGACATTCGTGTTGGCTGAATTTTCTTCTTGCCATATTTCTACATTGAAATTCTACAATAAAGTAACTCAGTATTTCATACCATTTAGTGGTAAAAAAATATTTCAAATGGGGCAACAAAGGGCAAATGAGGGAAAATAGCTCTAATCCATTCTGACTTATAGTCTGATAAAGAGAAATTTGTATACTCAGAGAAAGAGATGCCTATGAAGAGAGAACAGATTCTGTGAGGCCTCCATAGGAAAGAAGGTATGGAGGAGAGCCCTCGGGACAAATAAAATGGCTGATAATTTGACCTTGGACTTGGCTAGATGATGTTTCTTTCTCATTAAGCTATTGATCTCCTGTTTGATTATAGAAACTTGGTAAGCCAGTGAATGTTATATTTATTAGAAATGTAAGCGTAGAGGTTATACATATACAGATAAAATGGATATACAGAAATATTGGTGAATGCTAAGGATCATTCAGTTACCAACATATGTTAGGAAATTAGCCATATGTAATTTGTGAAAGCACCAGGGAAAAGACTATGGTTCCAGGAAAAATACTAGCAAGATGTTTTGTCCATGCTGATGTTTCTTTAGCCTAGGCTAAAATGCAGATTCCTTTTCTTGTCCAAAACACGCTATGCTTGTTTATTTATTTCTGCTTAATGAATGTCTTTCACTAATGGAAACTATGAATTAGTTATTATACACAAATATTGGAACCAAATAGCCTCAGATTAGATTTAGTTCACCTTGTCCCTTTTCTTAGACAGCCTCACTAGGAATATATTCACAGAGTGACAGCACGGGCAGGATCTTTGCAGTGAGTTTTTAAAAGTTTGGCTGCATTCCAGAGATCAATGTAGAAATTAATTGCGTACAGTTTCTGACACACATCTCCTCGTCAGCACTGATTTTTTTTTGAACAGCCATTGTAATAGGGTAGGCACTGCTTGCCAAGGTGAGGGGCTTGACAGGTTTGCAATTAGAGTATGAGGCATGACTTCTTTCTCTTAGCAGTCAATATACACTGTAAAATTACACGCAGAATCATATTAACCACAATGTTTTGCAAGAATTATTTAATATTCCATTGTTTAACCTTATTATCATTATTTTCTTTTCTTTCATAATAGACTAGAAAATGATTGCACATGTATTTCTGAGCTTCGCAATTTTTTTGTGTGTGCTGTGTGCGAAGTTGTACTTGTAATTTAATCACCCTGGAAATTGTGGAAAATGGAATTTTTATGAAAATAAGGTGTCTAGTGACATAAATAATCTTTGTAGAATTGAGTAATTTGTAGCACTTAAGGCATTGCCTATGGTGAACTTTAACTCAAAATGGTAACAGAAAGATCACCCTGCCCACTCTGCCCTCCAGAGATTTAAAAACTTGCTCTAGGCTACAAACTATCAAAGATAAATTGTGTTTGTATTATGTTTGATTAAATTTGTGAGATATTAACTTTGCATCAATCATTATCCCATGTAAACTTGCATTTTATTTATTACTAATTCTGATCATATAAGCAGATAACATTTATGATACACAAATATTATTGTCCTTAATTGTCTCTAATGTGTATCTTCTTGTGTACACATACACAAGCATTCCAATTTTAGAGTTTTAACACTAATGCTTATGAGGAATAGCTTATACAAAGAGAATCAGGTTTATAGAAAAAAATGAACTGTAAGATAAAAAAATTCTTATACAAAATGCAAATGCCAATGATATATGTCCAACAATACAGAGAGCTCACAACTGTGGGAAAGAAGAAAATACAAAACTCCAATGCAAAACTATCTGCATTAAGCTGATATCTTTAAAAAGCTTCTCTGTATTTAGTAGTGTCCTGAACTGGCCCTGGTGTATCAAATGGACTGAAACATAAAAAAAAAATGTGTAACAAAGAAGTGAAAGAAAAATAATTTTGTATGGCACTTAAAACTGGCAGGCTAAGGTAGGGCTCACTGTAGTCCCAGCTACTCAAGAAGTCAGATCTGAGAATCTTGGCTCTAGCAGGATCTGTGGATCTAGCCCCAGCATGAAACTATGTGAGAATCTTATTTCCAATTAACAACTAAAAAGCTGGAAGTAGAGCTGTGACTCAATTGAGCAAAATAGGGACAGTGTCCAGGCTCTGAGTTAATGCCCCAGGATCAACACACACATACACACACACACACACAACTTATCTCACACACACAACTTATCTTACAGAATCTATTTATTCAAGAATATTTCAGACATTGATTATAAATGCACAATGCTTATGTTCCTTTAATCATGAACATGTATTTTCATGATGTATAAGATTTCTCACTATAAGCCACAATAAAATCTTTTTTTAAATTTCCTAGTGTTGACCCCCCCCCAATAGATGTGGGAAAAGAGAATGTATCTAAAATATTTCCCTGGACATCTCTGGGTGCCAGAGACACTGGATCTTTGTGTCACATTTCTTCAGTAATACTAGAATTTGGTCTTAAGAAAAGTTTACAAACCTGTATTTTAGCTGTTTTATATCCCATTTTGCTGCTAATAGAACCTATTAGCAATTCCTTTAAAGAGAAATTGTAACTCATGGATGGGGTGACATTGATCAAGGTTCATTGTACTTACAAACTGACATGTTGAATTGAAACCCCTTTCAACTACTAATTAAAGATAATTTTTTTAATTATGGGAGTAATTATAAGAACTACTCAAAGAAAACAGACAATAGCCTGCTAACTGTATACTGTCCAATTACCAGTCAAGACATTGTGTAATTGCTACAAGATGAATTTTAATCAAATAATTATGCATCGGTATGACTGTCAGACAAATGATGATTACTGATTCCTGCAAAACGGAAATTGAATCAACCACATGAAAGGGAATACTATACCCAAGTGAACCTAACCTTTACAAGAGGACAATGGGGATCTGTCCATTTCCCTTATTCTTTCATTTTTCTTCTGCACTTCAACCTTGTGCTAGTTTATCTTTGTATTTTGGAGTGTAATACCTTTAGTGAAAAAATAAACTCATCTTGTAAGATATCTTATATTCGTTACTGAGATTTACCTGAGATAAAGCCATAAGATCTTATAAATGCTACTGCTTTTTATATTCCAGAAAATGCTCAATAAAGTTTATGTATGTCATTACGGACCAAGGCTACAACAGAGTAGCCTTTATTTGTGTCAAACTTTTAGTCCAAAGGAGAAAATCGAAATAAATTGTTTTTGTATTTTTGAGACAAAAGTCACAATGCCAAACCGATATTTGAATAGATAACATTTAGCCAAATCAACATCTCTAAACTTCTCTGGCCACGTGAGGTAATTGCATGTATCATGAGTCCTGTGTGGCCTGCATGGAAGCAAAGCAAAGCGATTCAGGCATCTCTAGTTCTACTGAAAACTCCAGTGACTTTGTTCCAGAGCAGCACGGCTCCCTGATTATGTTTCTGCGTCCTCTGAGATTGTCAGCCAAAGTGTGTGGGATATGTGCTGTGGTAAGATTTCACTGAAATGTATAAATAAGGATTTTCATCACTTCCAATTCCCTTTTGTCTAGGAACTATTTGCTATGCATGGCTTAGGTGTGCTGCATGAAGCATGGCCAATATTCATGGAGAGGAGCCCGGGATCCTCTGCATCCTATTTCCCAGAGTAGAAGAGCTGGTTATATCAAGGCTGCTGTGAACTTCAGTGGTTCCCTGATCAGTGGAAACAAGGATGCTTTATATGGTTCCCTGAAGAATACAAATGTCAGCTAATATGGTCAGAACAATAGAGTTAATTCTGCATGGAGTGAAGACCTGAAGATGTTGGACGTGGCCAGAGAGCTGTGTTTCTTGGTGCCACTTTCCTGAATAGCAGTTGTCAGTCTGGTGGAAATTCTGGTTGCTCATCTACTTTCTGGGCCCTAGGATCATGGTTGACTTGTTATGGTTACATGTGATGTGTGATGTGTGATGGCGCAGCAGCCTCTCCAAGTGATCACAGTTACTTGATGAAGGACAGAAAGGTGACTTTAATACTGTGCACCAATCCAGCAAGAGCAGGTCCCCAACCAAACTGGACTGGGCTGCATGAGGGAGGGGCTGCAGGAAAGCTGTCATTGTGATTCCACACATCCCGCCAGGATCACAAGATTCTGGCACTCCCCCAGTGTTTTCATGTTTCCCTCTGACCAATGGAGTACAAGAATTGAGTCCACACCCACATTCCACACTACCTAAGATCACTGATATTTTCTCTGCTGTTTTATCCTACTATTAGCAGTTTAAGGAGTTAGAGGTGCGGAGTGGTGAGTGAGAGAATAAAGGTCATTCTTTTTTTATTTGTCCTAGGGCTTGGGCATGGTCCCTGTGCTCTTCAGCTCAAGGCCAGTGCTCTACCTTTTAAGCCACAGAGTCTTTTATTGGTTTATTGGAGATAAGAGTCTCATGGACGTTCCTGCCAGGACTGGCTTTGAAATGCAATCCTCAGATCTCAGCTTCCTGAGTAGCTAGGATTACATTTCAGAAATACAATAGAAAGTAGAAACAATTGGTACTGATTTCAAGAATAAAGGTGACTAGGGAGGTTGAGCATTTCTTCATGTGTCCATTGGCCATCCTTCTTTCCTATTCAGAGAAGTTTCTCTTTAAGTCAAAACAATATTGAGATACCACCTCGCCCCAGTTAGAATGGCTATAATCAAGAACTCTAATAACAACAGATGCTAGAGGGGATTTGGCCGAAGGGAACCTTACTGCATTGTTGGTGGGAGTGTAAACTTGTTCAACCACTTTGGAAAGCAGTATGGAGGTTCCTCAAAAGACTCCACATAGAGCTCCCCTATGACCCAGCAATCCCACTTTTGGGCATTTACTAAAATGTTCACAAACAAGACCACACTAAAGCTACCAGCACAACTATGTTTATTGCAGCCTTATTTACCATAGCTAAGATATGGAACCAATCCAGATGCCCCTCAGTAGATGAATGGATCAAGAAAATGTGGTATCTATACACAATGGAATTCTATGCCTCCATCAGAAAGAATGACATTGCCCCATTTGTTAGGAAATAGAAAGACTTGGAAAAAATTATATTAAGTGAAGTAAGCCAGGCCCAAAGAAACATAGGTCCCATGGTTTCCCTTATTTTCAATAACAAGTATATGTCTGAGTCAAGCAGAAAAGGTCAGATAAGTTGATGTTAGGGAAATGAACCCTAAGATATGTATTCAAATGTTTTTTTCTTTCATGTGATGGTTTCTAACATATTTATAAGATGATTTCTTTGTTGCTTTGTATGTCCCTCCCCCACCGTATAACCCCTGCTTTCACTGTATTTGATGTCTGTATAATTTGTGGAGGGGAAGTGGAAAAAACAAATCGTTTAAATAGGGATACAGGTGGACCCATCGCAACAATGAGATGTACAAGTCGTTATGTCGAAAATGAACTTTACAACTTTGGTGGGGGGGGAGGAGGATTGGTGGGGGGAGGTAGGGGAAAGATGGGATGGGAAGGGGAAACAAAGGAGGAGGTTACAATGCTTGATAAGAAATGTACTCATTATCTTGCCCATGTAATTGTAACCTCTCTGTACAGTATTTTCACAATTAAAAAAAAGAAGAAAAAGAAAAGAATAAAGGTGATTTTAGAGAGCCTGGGAATGTGTATCCCTCCCGCACCGATGCCTTCCCAGTGCTAGGATGTCTGAACAAACAAGATGAAAAAAATAATTAGCTGCAGGAAAGAAATGATTGCAAGAATACCACCAGAGGGATCTGAGTAAAATAAGAAAATTCAAAAGGGAGGTTATCTCCAAGACAAACACTGCTGGGGACTGTAAGTCAGCTGATGGTGGGGCCAATAACCATGAAGACTCTGAGCCTCCCCAGCCTATATGCGCAGTCAAGAGTTGCCAGGGTCAAGAGTATCACAGGTCCCAATAATACTGAGGACCTGGAAAGGCATTACCAACACCTGGTTGTCGCGACCGCCTCGACCCGCAAGGATGACACGACAACAGGTTCTTCTTTCAGATGGTTTATTCAGGACCTTGTTTACAGCTTCTTTTTTCCTACTTTTCTCCTGCCCGCTTCTTCCTGCTTCTTCCTGTTTCTCCTGCTTCTCCTTGTTTCTCCTTCCCATACGCCCCCACGCTCCGGTTATAAGCCTCCTGGATGGCCAATCCTGAAGCGCTATGTGGCATATACTGATAGGGCTGCAAACACGGAAGCAAACTAGGAGCCAAGTCATAGCCATATAAGGAGTTGTTTTTTACAGAGAGCACTCGTCACCGGGAAGACGGAAGGCGGGAGCCCGCGCCATCTTAGGTCGCAGCCGCACCACGCGGCCCTGCCATTTTAGCTACAATGTTGCTTTTGCAGCCGTCTTTGGTGGAGGCTCCGGCAGCTCTCCAAACCTGGTTCTTGCCCTGGACTCCAGCAGAATACAAAAGCAGTGGCTATGGAGTGAGCTTGATTACTGAAGCAGGAAAAGAAAGACCTGCAAGGTCAATTGGGGAAAGAGATTGAGAAGATGGCCTGGGTGCAGGAAGCCCTGAAAACAGAGCTGAAACTCCACCAGCTATGATGTTGGTCATAGAAAAATTTGACTTTCAATCCACTCTGGTCCACATGCAGCAAGAGGCCAATGAAAGAGCACTGGAGCAGGAGGGTCTTGCAGTGCATCCCAGAGCTAGAGATGACATTGTCTGCAATCTCCACCATGCAGAATGAGACCAACAAGGGCAATCTAGAGCTCATGAAAACCCTGAGTGACGTGAAGCTACAGCTCCAGGAAGAGGCCAGAATCTATGAAGACCTGGAGGGAGAGGACACTGAGCATCAGGAGAGGCTGGAAGTGCTTCTGACATAGAAGACCGACATGAAGATCAAAATCCCTAAGTGTCAACAAGCACTAGTGAAGAGTTAGAAAGACAACTAAATAACACGAAAGAATTGGTGACAACCTTAAAGTTGGAGAGAGACCCCTCTGCGGAGGGCCTGAGGGTGGAGAAGGTGAAGAAGATCCAGTAGCTCTTATAGCAGGTGAGCCAGCTGAGAGAAGAGAAAGAGCAAGGGGTGAGGCAAGTGTTGGATCTAGAGAGCAAACTAGTAGAGCTGAGAAAGCCCCTGTCAGAGCCACAGCCTGAATAGCCTCCTGCAGGGTTGTATCACGCTGAGCAGCAGCTGCAGGCCCAGACCCTGCAGTTGCAGAAGGAGCTCAAGATCCTAGAGGGGCAACTTCACATCCAGGTAATGGAAAACCAGAACCTTGACCTCCAAAACCTGGAGAAGCAGTGGTGGCTCTGGATAACCAGAGAAAGAGGCAGAAGAATGGAATCAGCATGCCCAAGATTAGCTCCAGATTTGACAATGGAGAAGGAACAGGAGAGTGAGAGGCACACTCAGGCACAACCCAGAGCTGACAGAGGAGCTGACCCAGTTGCAGGATACCTTGCAAAAGTTGAGTGGTGAGAAGGAGGAACTCCCCAGCTCCTACACTCAGAGCAGCAGGAGAAGACAAACCTGCAGGAGAAGCTGGACCAGCTAGAGAAGTTAGGAGAAGGAAAAGAGATGGCTGAGTTTGACAGCCAAGTGGCTGAGAATCTGCAGAACCAGGACCTGGTGCAGCTGCAGGAGTTTAGAGCCACCTGTGAATAGCACATGTCCAGCCATCAGCTGACCACGGGGAAGAAGACCTTGCAGTCACACCAGCTGCTGCAGCTGCTGAGGCAGGAGCAGGTGCAGAGCAAATTGGGGGCCCAGATAGAAAGGGAGAAGTTACACTCGGAAATGCCTGGAAGCAACAAGACATGAGAATGCACAGCTGTGGGCCCACAGCTGAGCTCCCTGGCTTTCCCTAAAGTAGGTGGAGGAGTGAGCAAAGAAGACGAAAGGAATGAGAAGGAAACTCCCCTGTGGGACTGTCCCAGAGGATGTAAGCAGCCCGCATCCCAGGTGGGAATTTTATCTGGAAGCAATATCCATTGCCGATTCCAAGAAGGCGAGGATCAGCTGGCAGCTGTAGGAGAAGCAGGCCTGCTGTGGGCACCTGAGCCAGCTGGTGGCCCAATGCCAGAGAAAGCTGGAACAACAAGTCCCCTTCCCCAAGCGCTGGCTCCATGGGCTGTTTAGGAAGAGGAAGCTGGACACACAGGCTCCCAAGAAGCAGCTGAAAATCTGCATCCCCCATGACTTGACCCACAAGGTAGACTCCCAAAGTCCAATGGATGACCTCCACCATCGCTACCACAAGCTGTTCCAACAGGTGACCGCCATCAAAGAGACAATCGTGTTCTACAAAGCACAGATGGAGAAAGACGAGTGTGTCAGTCTGCTGTCCCAGGAGAAGAGGAGCAAGAGGAGGGGAGCTGAAGGAGCTGTTGGTGCGCCTTGCCAGGGAGGATGCAGAATGCCAGGCCCATGCTGTCCAGGCCCCCTCAGAGCTTTCTGGAAGTTATAAGGAACAGCAAAGTGTTTGTTTTGTCTGTCTTGGGGCTGGAACTCTTGCCCTGGGCATTGTTCCTGAGCTCTTCAGCTCGAGGCTAGCGCTCTACCACTTGAGCCACAGCGCCACTTCCGGTTTTCTGAGTGGTTTATTGGAGATAAGAGTCTCGCAGACTTTCCTGCCAAGACTGACTTTGAATCGCAATCCTCAGATCTCAGCCTCCTAAATAACTAGGATTACAGGAGTGAGCCACCAGCACCGGGTGAACAGCAAGGTTTTGAATACATGCAACCTGAAGACAATGGGAAGCCAGTGTGTGTGGAGAGACAAGGGCGCTTGGGCCAGTGGAAAACCCCACTATATAGTAGATGGGGGTGCTGCTTCTCCATACATACCCATACATCCCCAGCCCCATCGTGAGCTTGCAGGCTTGGGTGAAGAGCCCTGCCTCAGGCTTTTATGAGACTGGTGCAAATGATGTGTTTGGGATAATTAATAACTAAAGGCCTGGCAACCACCATCCTGAGAAGCAAGCTCCTTCCTGTCTTCTTGGATCACTTTGGGACTTGGCAGCTGGGTGGCATTCTCTCAGGCCTTGTTATAATGAGAGATTAGACAGGGTAACTGGAGGCAGACAGAGCAGAGGCTGATGGGAGGTGGCCCAATCTCTAGGGTCATCTAAGAGCCCATTGCCAGGGGAGGAATCCAGGTGATGGTTATTACAAAGAGAAAATTGGTTTGCAAAGAAAACTGGGAAGTGATGGCATACTTTTCACTTAGCATATTGTATCAGTGATTTTTTTATATATGATTTCCATATTAGCACACTCACTATATTATTTTTGATATATGCTTATGCTGATTTATGGGCAAATTTTTACAAGTCTTTGAGTTTTAAGAGAAAAATTATATTATTCCCTCAAATGAGTTGTTTCATTATTTAACATGATATGTTGGTGCATTTATGCTTTTTTTTGGCTGGTCATGGGCCTTGAACTCTGAGTTTGGTTGCTGTCCCTCAGCTCTTCAGCTCATGGCTAGCAGCGCTCTAACACTTGAACCACATCACCACCCCAGCTTTTTCTGCTTATCTGGTACTGAGGAACAGAACCCAGGGCCTCATGCATGGAAGTCAAGGACTCTACCACTGAGCCACCTTTCCAGCCCCACATTCATGTTTTTAATATTCTTCACCAGCAACGCTGAATTTTCCTTTTTATGTTTTAACAAACTACAGTGGTACACTGCAGTTTCACCTCAGTGTTATACTGAGGTGAAAAAAGCGATATTAACTAAAAAAGAAGAAAAGGTGATTAAACCTGACAGTATGGAAAAAAGAAATAAAATTAATAGAATAAATGGAGGTGTCCTCTATAGAAACACACACCCAAAAGTGCAGAAAAGAAAGGCAGAATAATAAAAAATTATGATTACAGAAAGTCTATAAGGAAAATATAAACACATCAATTTTCACTTAGAATCAATTGTTTTAAGTGATAAATGTGGCATATTTTTCATGAATTCAAATAAAATATCAAAATTAAAAAATTGAGCTGATGCTATGAATATGTCTTGGAAATTCAAAGGAATTAAAATACCAAGTTAGGGTCAGATATGTTGCAACAAAGAGTGTTTTGTTTTTGTTTTTGCTTGTCCTTCCTGCAACAGTAATTGTAGAAATAAGTATTTATAATGAAAGAGAAATATGTCACTCATTTGATTGTTCAATCACAACCCCAAAAGATGAATGGCGGTGCACATTTTGAGTTTTCTTTTTTCTTTCTTTTTCCCCCTGCAAGGCAGGACCCTTCCCTGAGAGTCATCGACTGTGGATGCTAAAAGTAAATCAGAGCTATTGATTTTTGTCAACAGACTTGAGAAATTTGTGATTTCAAGATCAAATGAAGATGTAGCCAAAACTAGTCCCATAAGAGATGAAACAGGTTAAGAAAGTGTTGCTCAGATTTTGATTAGTGTGAATTTTACAATATTCTCATTTTTCCTACTAATTAGACTGTGATAATTAGTGTCAAAATATACTTTTATAATGTTTATTTTACTTAGAAATTTTACATGAAAATATGTTGAAACACTTATAATTAAAATATATCATTTAAATAATAAAAATATGTGAGAAATTGTGTCTGAGTCATTTAAGACAATGTAATAATGTGGGGGGTTCTTATTATTTATGGTCTTATAGCAATTTAAAATTTTAATAAAACTCTCCCTCTCAGTAAACCAATAATTCACATGATGTTTTACAGATCTTCAGGGTTTGCCTGTCAAGAAAAAGGATTGGTTATACCCAAAGGGCTTTAGAAACTGTTAGTAATAAGACCATGGTTGAGGCATGAGGACATAAGAGAAACAAAAATAGGGTTGTTTATAGAAGAGTTCATTGATACAGAATTATTACAGAGAGCTGAACATCTTGGCAGTGACTGGGAACTTGGTGCAAATATGTGTTTAGACTTCACCTTATTAGGTCTTTGTTTATTTGTTTGTTTGTTCCTTTCTGTGCTGGATCTAGGGTTTAAACTCTGGGATTGGGCTCTGTAGTTTAGTTGTTTTGTTCAAGGCTGGTGTTCTACCACCTGAGCCACAGCTCTACTTTTTTTTTGCTGGCTCATTGAAACCAGAGTCTCAGAGGTTTTCCTGCCTAGTCTGCCTTTGAACTGCAATCCTCAGACCACTGTCTCCTGAGTGGCTAAAATTACAGGTGTGAGCCACCAATGCTCAGCCCTCTTAGAGTTTTAAGGAAAGCAAAAATGTATACAAATACATTAAAATGACTATGGACATTGAGAAAGAAGGGAAGAAATAGCCCAGAGAATAAACATGCCTGCAATGAATGGTTGGAAAGCTTATCATAGTGTGCCTGGAAAGAGTCTAGAAAATACTCCATAAAACAAGACAAAGAAAAATTAAAGAGCTGGAATTCTTTTTTTTTAATTTAATTTTATTTTATTTGTGAACATACTGTACAGAGGGGTTCCAATTACATGGGCAGGATAATGCGTACATTTCTTACCAAGCATTGCAGCCTCTTCCTTTGTTTACCCTTCACATCCCTTCCCAGCCTCCCCCCTC
>NW_012267286.1:2082383-2147891 GCF_000151885.1 Dipodomys ordii
GCTGGAATTCTTGAAAACCCAGTGGTGGCTATCCTCTTAGGCTAGAGATGACAAGGCAATCTATTGTTATGCAACTGGCATAACCTGAATTAAACAACCCTAAAATGTTGAGATTCAGGTGATGTTGTTTACTTATCAGAAGCCACTTAAAAGCATGGTGAATGGAAATCGAAATCTCAGAATGCATTCCAAAATTACTGAACTCAGAAATCTATGGTTAAAACAGAATATGATGCCTATTGTCAAGGTAGCTAGGGAATAATGTCAATCAATCTGTATCCATAAAAGTAATCAAAAGGTAACGGAAAGCTTGGGGTGGCGGTTCCTTGTTTTCAGTCAATATTTATACTTACTTTGAATATTTAGATCTCATAGACAACAAGAAAGCCCAAGCTGCAGAAATTAAGTAAGTTAGGTAAGGAAGATCCTGCCATTCCCCCAAGAGAACATCATCATTGATTTATCTAACTTCAACTCAAGAAAGAGCTATGTCCAGTTCTTACAGTATCTATGATGACACTGATACATGAGGACTTCTGTTGTTATCATAATCACACTTGGAGTCAGATCACAGGTGTAAATGTGGAGTAAAGTAATAAATACATTTCTGTTGCAAATTGTCCACCAGAATCTTAAAATCCAGAGTATCCCTTTTCCCAATCCACAAATGCACACTTGGAATGAATTTTCTAAGCAGTTGGCATATTCTCATGCTAGTCTCTGGAACTAAGTAACTTTATCTTACTCTACAGATAAAAGTGGTAAATAGGACAGCATATCACATTCGAATGACTGAGGAAACGCCATCTTCCAAATCACGATGGCTCCATCTGTCCACTGGCAGCTGGAAACTCCAGCCAGGCAGTTCTTCACCAAATATGTTTTCCAAAGTTTTGTTGTTTTGCTGTTGTTTGAATGTCCCTAGTCTCTTCATTTTCTTTTTTTCATGATAAAGAACACATGTAGAAACTTATCTATCCCAACACAATTCTTGTTGTACCTTTCTCTTATTTTATCTGAAGATGGACTCAAATTGATTTTCATACTTGTGTTACAGTAGGTATATCAGTAGGCATGAACTCTTCTCTCTAAGAGGATACACCTATAATTGCCCAGTGGTAGAATCAAGTTTTTCAGAAAACTCAAACTGTACCAATTCTTTCAGTAAGGATTAAGGAACTATATAGTATTTTCTGTGTTTTTTTTCCATCATCATTTCAATCCTCCAAATTTCAAATACCACTTACATCTGCATCTATGTATTGCATTCTTAATCATCTATTCCTTTCAAATGATTACAATTAAATTGCTAGAAGTACTGTCTTGTTTCAAAAATTGATTTGGTAATTTTTCTTCGAGAAAATCAATATATTCTATTTCTTGATTATTTCTCTACCTTCAGCCAATCTTTCTTGTTTATGTCCTAATTTTCTTCTTTCTTATATATTCCCTTTGATATTTCAGCCAATGGCATGTCAGCACATTTATTATTTAGACAAATCTGGCAGACTCGATTTTATTTATACTTATCTCCTGAGGAGATAGTGTTCCAAAGTCTAATCAAGGACTGGGAGGAATTTCTTCTGATCATATTCATGTAGCTCATGCCTTTGTATCTGTTCTTAGAAAAAAATAACACTTCTTTTATGATACATAATCACAAATTCAGATTCTTTACTTCTGAAGAGCTCCTGACCACATATTCTTCCCTATGTAGAAAAAACTGAATCTCTCTTTCTGAACTTCAAAGACTTCCATTCAGATAATTTCAAAACATTTATAATCACCCATTGTTGCTGCCTGGACAATGCGAATTCTTCCATTGCTCTTATAATCAACCATTTTTCTAGTGGCTTGAGAGCACATCTCTTAATCAATTTCCTTGATTAGGCTTTCTGTTGGTTGAGTCATTCTAACTGGCCACTGCTATCTTGATCTTGCAAGGAATTACTAGATTCTGCCAAAATAGTATGTGCAGCAAAATGTCTACAACATCCTACCCTAATCTTTATCACAAGTAATAGTTTATTGTATATGTACTTTCTTTTCCCTGTAGCCACTAAGTCTGTTTTTTCCCCCCTAAAGCAGGGTCTTATTTCTTCCAATGCTTATCCAACTATGCATTCTGTATTATGCTTTGTTATATTTTATGTGTTTTAAAAATATTTCTTCTCTCAATTCATAGCTGCCTCTATCTTACTTGGAATTTTGCAAAGATTTATTATAAATTTATAACCAAATATAGTGTCTTGAAAGAAATTTCAAAGCACAAATTTTTCTAATGATCTTAGCTCTCTAACAGGTAATTTTTTTCTGCCTATGAATTTGTAGATTTTGTTGTGGTGGTCCTTTGATATTAATAAGGCCATAGGACCTAAACTCTGTTACAAACATGTATACATTTATTTATATGCACACCATATTTGCTGTGGTAAATCCCATTTCTTCTGTGAGTAGCATCTTGATCCTTGAAAATTATGTCAGCATTGAACTAGTAGATTTATGTCAGCAAATGCAAGATTCTTAGAATATTCTGCTATTCCTTTCTACTTATTTCTATGCGTAACCTCAAAAGGGTTCCTCATTATAAATAGATTGACTATGGTACTCTCTCTCTCTCTCTCTCTCTCTCTCTCTATATATATATATGATTGTCAGATGGGGATACATTTCATAAATATAAATAAAATAAATGCATACAAAGGACAATAAATACTTAAAGAATAAGACATATAGAAAGATTTCTGAGAGAATTTCAGCTTCCCCATAAGCATAAGGATATGGAAGCAACAAAAAATGTTTTATTTTACCTTTAAGAAAATTTCTGATTAGTAAGATTCATAAATATCTCTTCTCCATGATTGTCTTATAGTCACATCTTGGGAAATATAATTGTTTTCAGCCACCCCCAACTAAAGTAACAAGGAAAATAGAAATGTTCTTAGTAAGAAATTTAATAATAGATAAAAGTAGAAGTCAAGAACAAATCATGATAGAATTGTCTTTATTTATGATACACTGTGATCTCCATGGAACATTTTTAATTTTATGTCTGCTATGCCTTACCAATAAAATCTTATTTGTTTTACTGATTTCTGTTTTCCAGTATATGTTCAGTCCAATAATCCAAGCTTTTTAAGGTATCGTGTAACATAATTGCACATTCAGTGTATGGTCAGAAATAGGAATTCAATATATTCATGAGAGAACCAATCATAATAATTTGCAGAATCACATATATCTATATTCCAGAAACAGTTTTCAGTTGAGCAAAACACACTATATTGGATCCAGTCTAGTTTTTGTATTTTTGTTTGTCCCTCACCCATCTGATATATGCAACCTCATGTGCATTCAAGGAAATACTGTAATATTACCATCTATTTCACCAGAGAGCTATCATGTTGACAAAATTATTCAAGCTCTGTGAAACAAATTAAGCCTAAAATGGATAGCTTTTCTCTCTTTATTGTTCTTTATATGTCTGTCTCCATATATACTTCTATAACTGTCTATGTACCTAATGTCTTTTTGTCTATCTATCTGTATTCTCTCTTTCATACTTAAAAGTGATGAAGAATAATAAATGGTATCACGTTAGAAATAAAATGAAATGCCAATTTTTATCTTTTTAGCTTTGGTGTCAGTTGAATTGCTTAGTGTTACAAAATTTTTATTGGCTGGATAGATTAAACAAAACAAGCAGAAAAACAGGGAAAATGAAAGAGAATCCTCAGGTTATTATTTTTGCTTTTCAGTCAGAAGCATAAAGTTCCAGACATAAAAGCAACCAAAATATTTTTTAACTTCATAGGGACTGAAAAAATGATCATCTAAAATAAGAATGTCTACTTTTTAATTTTCTTCTTTAAAATAAATTTCAAATTTTGAGCACAATTCCCATAATGGAATCGTGTATTTCAAGTTGCTTGGGTAGCTATTTATATTTATTTATTTGTTGTGCTTGTCCTGGGACTTGAACTCAGAGACAGGATTTTTTTTTTTTTGCCAGTCATGAGGACTGAACTCGGCCTGGGCACTGTCCCTCAGCTCTTCAGCTCAAGGCTAGCACTCTACCACTTGAGCCACAGCACCACTTCCGGCTTTTTCTGCTTGCTGAGGAATCAAACCCAGGGCTTCATGCATGCAAGGCAAGCAGTTACCACTGAGCCATCTTCCTAGCCATTGGACCGAGGATTTTTTTGAGTTCTTTTTTTTGTACTATTTTTATTGTAAAAATACTGTACTGAGGGGTTACAGTTACATGAGCAAGATAATGAGTACATTTCCTATACAGCATTGTTGCCTCCTCCTTGGTTTTACCCAAGGCTAGATTTTTGTCACTAGAGCCACATTGCACTTCCAGCATTTTAGTGGTCTTCAAACTTTCCCGCAATCATCAAATTTCAACCTCTTGAATAACTAGAATTACAGGTATGAGCCATGGGTGTCTGGATAATTTTGTATTATTATAGTTCTAAAGCAGTTGTAATATATGTAAATATCTAGTAAACAAGATAATTTGAATAGGTGAATACAAAATATTTATGTTCCTAGAAGTTTCTAAAAGCTGTTTAGCAATAATTTCCCCTTTTTCTTCAACTTAAAACTAAACAATTAACCATGAAATTACAAAATTAAGTGTATAGAAGCTCTAAATGATCTTTATAAAATTAAGAATAGTTGACAACATTGGGCTGTTGTATGTCCCTCCATGTGTCACAAAAATATTTGTATAATTATTAAATTTTAAAAATAAATTTTAATAAATTATTTTTATAAATCAAATTTTGAGTCATATTCCTAAAACTGTATGTTTCTACTAAGAATTAAATGCAAAATGCATTGCAACTATTTTCTAATGCAAAGGACTTCACAAAAACAGTTAGCTTTTTGTATTAAAACAGATTTTTTATTATTATGATCTTTAATTGTATGAAGGAATTGCAGTTTAACAAAGCAGTTTATGCATACAATATAACTTGCATGGATAACTCCCTTAATGACTATATTGTCTTAAATGAATATGTTGACCATAAATGTGTTTTCTATTTTATTATTAAATTAAAAAGAGATTTCAGTTTCACTAAAAGGATGCCATCTCTATTATAAAATTAGTTAAAAACTTTAATCTAAATAGTGCACAAGATGAATAAAACACCCAAAATTTTCCAATTGAAATTTGTACTTCATTAAAAATATGATGGGTGGGGCTGGGAAGGTGGCTCAGCGGTAGAGTGCTTGCCTCGCATGCATAAGACCCTATGTTTGATTCCTCAGGACCACATAAGCAGAAAAAGCCTAAAGTGGCGCTTTGGCTCAAGTGGTAGAGCACTAACCTTGAGCTGAATTGTTCAGGGACAGTGCCCAGGCCCAGATTTCAAGCCCCAAGACCAACCAAAAAAAAGTATATATATATATATATAGATAGATAGATAGATAGATAGATAGATAGATAGATAGATAGATAGATATGTATATATACTTTTTGGCAGGTTGTTGAAGCAAAATGTAAGAACACCTGCCTTGTATCAGGTATTTTCTCTGGACAATCTATCATATATAGCTGTCTCCTAACTCCTTTTGAGGAAGTTATTTTGGAGGTAAAGTCACACGGATATTTTTGTGTGGGTTTATTCCAATTCTCAGTCTTCCAGATCTCAGTCTTTGGCATAAGTAGGATTAGCAGTGTGAGCCTGGAAGGTGTGGGTTTTTGATCTCATGTTATGGTCATCAAGAAACATAAAACAAATGCAGAGTGCAGGATAAAATGAAATAATTTATACATAGCCTATTAGAGGGGTGCTCTCAATTTTAGCTATTCTAGTGAATGTTAAATGGGTCATTTTAAAAAAGATAATTCTTTGCAAATCAGCAACAAATTATCCTTAAGGAATATTATCCCTAGTCAGGCACTAGTAGCTCGTACCTATAATCTTAGCTATTCAGGAGACTGAGATCTGAAGAACATGGTTAAAAGCCAGCCCAGGCAGAAAATTACAGAAGTGAAGCTGTGGTTGAAGTGGTAGGATACTAGCCTTGAGCAATAATGTTCAGGGAGAACACCCAGGCCCTGGGTTCAAGTCCCAGGACCAGCAAAAAATATTACTTCAAAAAATATTCTCCAACTTTGTGTATAACTTTGCCAAAATGTTACCCAGGGCCTGACACTTCATAGAAAATCGCTTTAATTGGTACTCTTTGTTATTCCATTACCCATAATTCGCATATGAACGAAATGTGAGCAATTCTGTCTGCCCTTCAGCAGGAAAGATGGTTTGGGTTTGTTGGATTGTTTTCCCCATCCTCCCACTCTTAGAGTATCTGCATGGAATATTTCAGTGCTGTCTGCCACCAATGCGCAAGCATGCAAACTATACTTCTTTTTCTAATTTTTTTATGTTTTTTATTGTAGAAATACTGTATGGAGGGGTTACAGTTACATGAGTAATGTAATGAGTACCTTTCCTATCGAGCATTGTTACCTCTTCCTTTGTTTTTCCCCTACCATCCCTTCCCTCCCCATCTCACCAACTCCTCCCTCCAGCCTCCATAAGTTGTAAAGTTCATTTTCAACATAGTGCCTTGTATATCTCAGTGTTACAATGGGTCAACCTGTATCCTTATTTCAGCATTTTGTTATTTCCCTTCCCCTCCTCAAATTAGAAAAATGTATATACAAGATGCAGGGCACCAACACAAATACAGTGAAAACAGGGCTTATACCATGGGGAAAAACATATAAAACTAACAACGACAACCAAAAAGTCACATAGTACTGAAACCAAGTTTGGTTCTCTATGCCCAAACTCGTCGATGGGACTGTTAATATCCAACCACAGGGGAAGGACGGGGTGGGGGTGGCCGGGGGGGGGCAGAGAGAAAGACAGAAAGGGGGGAAGGAATAGGAGAGGAGAGAGGAGAAGAGAGGAGAGGAGAGGAAGAGAATTATTATATGGAACTATGGAAGATCTAGGACAATACTTTCCTCAAGAGGTGAACAAAAATAAATTAACCTATACACAAAAATTTAAAAACCTTAACCATCACCCCAAAAAAATAATCAAGGAAGGCAAGAGAGTGAAGAAAATAAAAGAGAATGATTGCCAATAATCTTCCGGTATCACCTCAGAGGATTTGGATACTGAATGTCCTCCTTGTTTCCATCACCTCCCATATTAAAAACAATGGAGAAGGGGATATTTTGGTAATTGTTCTTATATGCAATACCCTCTTCTGGCTTCTATGCTAAACACTATCAGAAGATCGCCTGTAACCTCTTGACAAAGCAACAGTGAGATGAACAAGACACAACGTCGAAAAACGAACTTTACAATTTAGGCGGGGGTGGGGGTGGGGGGGAGTGTAGTTGTGGAGGTGGGAGGGAAGGGATGGTAGAGGAAAAACAAAGGAGGAGGCAACAATGCTTTATAAGAAATGTACTCATTCCCTTGCTCATGTAACTGTAACCCCTCTGTACAGTATTTTTACAATAAAATCTTATTTTTTAAAAAAAGAATATTGTCAAAATGAGTCCCAACAGGAAAAAGTAACTGTCAAAAGAAAACAGAAATCTTCACATAGGGAGACCAGAGTGGGTACTGTTTTAAAAAAAATGAAAAAGAAAACTAAAAGACTTTCTTAACATTTTAAACTCAAAAAGTTGGTGTCATCAAATGGATTATTAATATTGCTATGTTCATAATAATGAGTTAATTAAAAGCTAAAGTTTTCATTTTCAGTTACTAATGAATGATTGCATTCACTAAAAATTTACATAGTGAAAAGATCAAGGTGCTTATTTTAGGGCCACTTATAATATTTTAAAATTCTATGTATAATGACATAAATTTTGTCTGAAAAGTAGGACATCATGATGAGAAAACTTTTCGCTGCAGAAACCTTTAATTTTTTTTATCATGACACTATGTGGTTAAGCAACATTATATATAACATATAGATATAGAACATATGAATAAAACTGGAATAAAGCTTTACGAGTTAGCTTTACAAATTTAATAGAATAAAACAAATGCAGTGAATCTAAGAACAGTTACAGGTCTTGATTCCGATATTTGTTCACTCCGAAAAGAAGCAAATTATAGTTGCTGGGAATATGTCACTCAAATTTATTGACCCATCATAAATATGTCTAAATATCACTATTTTCTTCTATTAGATTTTTCCCTTTCCCTATAGTTATCCAATACCAACTACTATGAAAACTGTCTTTTCATGTTCAGTGCAGTTTTATATTTTCCTTCTCCATATTGACTTCAGTAAAAAGACATTAACCTTCAAGTAGAAGTTTGTATGTTTAAAAGGCATAAAACCATAGTCATTTAACTAGAACTTTCATTAAAACTCAAAGGACGTTATACAATCATTCATGCCAGAAGGTGGCACCAAAAGACTCAGCTTCAAATTCCTTTTATTAATAAATGCATAAGATTAGTCTAAATTTGGATTTCTAAATATGGAAAAGTGGCAGCATACCAGTTGATTAGAATAGTAAAGTTTCATACATTGTAAGGTTGTGCAATAGAGTAGCTACAAAGACATTCAAGAAATGCTTCTAATTAGACATTATTATTATGACTTTATGTGTATTTCTAAGAGACTATAAATGATTAATTATAAATATACAAATATTAACAATACTCAAATCAGCAGTATTTAAATTAGTTCTAAACATATAAAAACTCAAATATCTTCAGTGTCATTTTGATATGTGTTTAACTTTCCTTTATGAGACAGGCCGTTCTAGTTAATTTTATCATAGTGCCAAATGCTGTGCAGAGAATTTCTGAGCCCCATCACTTGTGTCAATAATGTTTAAAAAGACTTCTAAAAATCTGCTCATTAATCAAGAACTAAGCTGTAACTAATTCATTGACTTATTGTGTTGGCATTTTCCAAGTAATTTAAATACTTAAGAATAATAGACATTCAGTATCTTTTTAATATTTACACATAGGTGACCTACATACTCTATTTTGGACAAAGAACTGATTGCTTAGCTTTTCCTGTTTGAATATTTGTAATTTTAAGACAGCCTTCTCTGAGTAGTAGATGATAGAGAGAGAGAGAGAGATTTCACATATCATATATTCACTCTTTTAAAGTGCTAAATTCATTCTCTTTTATTAAAACACCATCACACACACAAATTACCATTAGTGTCCTTATTTTAAGCTTAATAGCCCCAGGAAACAAACTGCATTTGTTTTCCTTATCAAATTCCTATCTCACCATGACTTTCCTTCCTCCATAGTCATCGCACTGGGAGCTTCCTATTTCTGCAGTGTTCATTAGTCTGAACTTTCACATGAAAGGAATCATAATTTACATTTTTTGAGTGTCTTTTTATTTAGTATATTTTTAAGGCGCATCCAGATTGAAGCCTATGTCTGCACTGCATATGTTTCTTTTGTGTCTGTCCTAGTAATATTCCCTAGAATGGAGGAGTGGGTGACACTGATCAAGAAGCATTGTACTTATAACTTGACATGACTATATATGCATAATATATATAGATACAGTGTGAATATATTTATGTTTTCCTTTCTTTTCTCAGAGTATTTACATATATACTGCATATGTTTATATACTGTGGGGTAGTAGCCTATATGTATCATAATATTTCATATTATATTATTAAATCAATATATTAAAAATAGTACATCTTTTTTGTGCTGGTCCTAGGACTTGAACTCAGGGCCTGCGGACTTTCCTTGAGCTTTTTTGCTCAAGGATAGCGCTCTACCACTTCAGCTAGAGCTTTACTCCAGTTTTACTCCAGCTTCTTGCAGGCTAGCTGTAGATAGGAGCCTCTTGAACTTTCCTGCCTGATGTCAAATCAAGATCCTCAGATCTCAGCTCCTGAGTAGCTAGGATTACATTGCCCAGCAACTTGTTCTGCTGAAAGAATAAGACTAATACTTGGTCTGGGCCATGTCATGAATAGGTACCTGGATAATCTCATCCATTTTCTTTCATATTTATTATTTCCACTTGCAATTTGTTCAAAAAGATCAAAATTAGGGGCTGGGAAGGTAGCTCAGTGGTAGAGGGCTTGCCTTGCATGCATGAGGCCCTGGGCTCGATTCCTCAGTACCACATAAGCAGAAAAAGCTGGAAGTGGCTCTGTGGCTCAAGTGGTAGAGAGCTAGCCTTGAGCTGAAGAGATGAGGGACAGTACCTAGGCCCCATGATGAACCCCCAAAAATTCAATATTAGAGTACCAAGTACTAATTAATGATCATTCTTAAAAAGCCAAAGAAGAGAAAAAAAATCATTTTCCAGATAAGAAAAACACCGAAAGATCTAATCAATGTTTTGAAAACTATATTTTATTACTTTTATTTGAAAAAGGAAATGAAATAAAAATTTTTGTTAGTTTTAAAAAATATTTTGTTTAATTGTTTTTAATAGCTCAATATTTTATGACTGAAGAGAGGGAAGTTTCAATGAGAAATTATGTATGTATGTCACATTTCCTAATGGAAGAACTTTCTCAATGTCAAGTCTAAAATTCACTTAAAGCCATTGGGAAGCAAGATTCTGCATAATTAGTATATAAAAAATATAAAAATGTCTTAAATACAAAGAAGTTTACATTTAATAATACATACTTGATCATTCTATATATGTCATTATAAGAAATGTTCATTTCAATTCAAAGTAAAAATAATAGGCTCTTGAATAATGAGCATAACCAATTTGAAGTGACCTTTCATAAAATGATTTTATATAATCAATAGTAATTTTAGGAAAATAATTGCATTTATGTACCTTACAAGGAAATGTTAAATTTAGCCTTTATTTTCTGGGTTTAATATTGTTGCCAAGGAAATAATATGAAAAGGATATATTTTATTCCTCAATAAAGCATAATTATTTAAATTGCTATAATTTTATTTATTTTCTTACTTTTTATGTTCCATTTCAAGAATGGTAAGCTGAATTAAAGGCATGTAATTAAATTACATATATTTTGTACAGATGTACAAATTTAGATACATCACGTTTTTTTGTAAAGCTTATTTATTTGTGAAAACATTTATTGTCATTATACTTTTGTATAACTTTTCAGGTATTTATGATTCTAATGGAATTTTCTCAGTGAAATTGGCAAGCTTCATTTAGGCATGAAAAACTTCAACACAATAATTTCAACTTGTTTTTGCTTCTGTTTGGAGGAATAAACAGGGTCTGAACAACTCCATCTCTTTACCTCAAACTCACATTCATTTCCTGTGACCAGAGATACTTTAAACAGAGTGAGGAAACAAGACTTGAGATGTTTGGGAGAGGCAGAGATAATAAAGAAAGAAACTAGAGATGAGAGGTCATTAAGGGAAGAGTAAATGGGAAAAGTAAGTGGGAAAATATAGAAAGAAACGAAAGAAATTTTCACCTTCAAGTAAAATATCTTTATCCCCTTCACATCTCATTAATCTGGTAAATTATTTTAAGTTTTTATGATATTTCCAAAATCAACTGAATGTGGCAGTGAAATATAGACTAACATTCTTTCTTGGAAAAATGCAACCCAAGCAAGAAACAACATCAGAGTATTTCTCTTTTATGTTTTCAGAATAATTCGACAATCATTTCAAAAGTACATCAAGTCCCCGATGAGACCCCAGCTGACTTAAGAGAGAATTGTAGAATACAGTCTAAAATGTTGATGTAGGTGGTGTGTTTATTGCTTAAAGACGCAATAGGAGAAAAGAAGCAACTGAATGAAGCTGAATATCCATTCAGTCAGTTCAATCCCTCTCTAAGGTGTGTTTGTGAAATCAGCATCAATTCTTAACTACATGTATGGAACAGCTGCTTGAAGGCATTGGCTGCTCTATGCACCTGCTGGGTTAATCTCAAAATGTCCATTTGCTGCCCTTTTGCTATAGCAACGAAGCATTCTACCTTGGTAACTGGTTAGTCACACACCCCAGTCCCTGACTCTATTCATTTCTCTCACTGTTTCCTACTTTTTTTTTTAATGTGATGGCCATTACCATTTGATTCCAACTTTTAGCTGGACATTTTAAGCATGTTTTCATTTTTGGCTTTTTCACTAAAGAGGTCACAAGAAAAACTTGTTCTGACTAAAATTGAGTCACAGAAAATGAAATTGAAAAGTTCACAGAGGGTCTACACTTGTAAAAGCTCGGAAGTTTCTCCTGGTGTTGTTGTGTCTCTCTGATTCACATTCTGAAGGCAATTTTCCTTCGTGGTTTTACAATGAATTCACTTGTGAGTCTCAGCCAGCACAGATCTCTTTCTCTGACATTCTCCAGGTCTCCTCTGAAGAATATGTAAGAGTGTACAGACTGCTGGAGCTTTTTCCATCCAAGGGAAAAATACATAAAAAATGATCAACAAAAATATTTCTCACTCAAATCAATTGATTTAAGACATACTTGGCACTTGCATTTATTGAATGTAAATAGAAATTTACTTGGGGCTTTTAACTTTATATGTAGTAGTTATATTTATGAATGCTGAACAGATTTAGGTATTTAATTATACTTATTACACTTATATATGCAATGATATTTCATTACAATATTTCATGATTACTGCTCTTTCTTTGATTACTATAGCTGTCTGTTTATTATGTTGGAAAAAGTAATCATTTGAGATACATTTTTATTGATGTGAGTAATATATATACATACATATAATAGGACTGTTTTTGTTGATGATGTTTTTTAATGCTTGAACTCAGTTCCTTGAGTTCTCGCTTGACTTTGCTCAAATACAGCCCTCTAACCACTTAAGCCATACCTTAATTTTCAGCTTTTTGTTGGATAATTAGAGATAAGAGTCTCATGTCTTTTCTGCCTGGTCTGACATTAAACCATGATCCTCAGATCTCAGTATTATGAATAGGTAAGTTTACAAGTGTGAGTCATCAGTGCTTGCTTTAAGAGGTTTTATTATGATATTTCTATACATTTATACAATATTCTTTGATCATATACACTCCTCTATTCCTCCTTATCTGCCTCTATTTTCTCCATTTTTTCTTTCCTTTACACTCTTCAGTGTGAATAGATAGAGATAGGCAGACAGACAGATAGATTCTTCTTCCTCTTGTAATGGTGCTCAGTACTACCATTCTCTAGCAAATGGTATGATTCCATTTTTCTAAATGGCTGAGTTAGTCTCCTTTAAATGTTTATATCATATTTCTTTTATCCATTTTTTCATTAATGGGAATTTTAAGCTTATTCCATACTTTGGATACTGTGAATAAGTTCCAAGATGAACATGAGTATATAGTTGTCTTATTGTATGCTTCCCTTTTTCTTAGATTTTTAGCTTCATTTACTGGCCAGGACATTAATAATTAACTTAGGGTTCATAATAGTGAGAGTAAAAACATTTTAAATAAACTTTGACTTTTTCTCACTCAGTCTAGCTGGCTTTTCAGGAGAATTATTTATATTTTTTGCTAATGAGAGAAAGGAAAATAGCTTCCATTTACCATACATGCAGGGATTTTAACAGAAGCAATTTCTCCAAAGGAAAATAAGAGATACAACAAAATGACCCAAGACATTTTAGGCTAGGACTGTTCTCAGTTGTTCCGACCTTTGCATCAATAGCCCATCTGTGATTTCAAATGAAATGACTACTTCTTTAGAACCATATGGAAAAAGCTTCAACCTAGAGAAAATTGTTTTTTAAAAGAACATCACATCAGTGCTTCTGAGAAGTTTTAGGTAAGTTATATCTTATTTAGAAAGCTTGATAAAAATCCATTTCCAAAGCAAACCATCTCATTAGTTTACATCATATAATTTATACTACATACAAATAGGAGGATCTTTTTATCTATATTATAGATATATGGTTTTAGGAGACCTATGGGTGCATATACATGTTCATGTTAGGTGGATGTGCTCATACATGAATACCTAACCACATTATAAGAAGCTTGCCTTAATTATGAATTATTGGATATTTAAAGGAATATATTATATGCCTACAACCTATAGAAATACAGTTCAGTACCTCCACTTAAATGGTTATTCTCCAACAAATCACAATTTTAGCAGCCATTTATTTATTGAGTCTAAGGATTTACATGATTGGCTCCACCTCTGGCTTCCCTCAATATTCTCTCATGTGTACCATGCAATGCTTCCCCACATTGGCTGAACATAATAAGCATTGGAGGAACTTTTAAAGAATATGATGCTGATTAAATCTGCGTTGGGGGACATCACTCTTGGGGTGGCATTTATGAAGCTTCCCAGGTATTTAACCAGGGTGAACAACAAATTTACTATAAAAATATTCTAAAATATATCATAAGCAACATCTTTTGTTTAGCATCGACTGTTTGTCACTTAGGTCATCAGAGAAACCTACAGTGAGAGAAGTAGAGTAAAATGAATGAACTTTCCCTTTACACACTGCTCCATTCTCTAAAGAGAGCATGAACAATGTCAACTCTCTATGTCTTTTCACTTGACTGAAATAGGGTAAAATTGTGTTTTGAATACATGTTCAATAATGGCATAGGTGAACATGCTGCAGAAGATTCAGAGTTCTTTCCTAAACATGCTAATATGTTATACCTTTATATCTTTTAAATTTAATATTTGGATTCCCAAGAAGAATTTTTAAATTTTATCTTTAATTTTTATTTTATCTTTTATGTTTTATCTCTATCTTAAATGCAAAAGGATTACAATTCAACCTATTTATGAGTACAAAGGGGTTCCAATTCAACATGTCAGTTTATGAGTATAATGCATCTCGATCAATGTCAAATTATGTCTTCCATAATTTCTCCATTCTCTCTTAGCTCCATCCATCCCCTCAATTTTTTTGAGTTTTACTTCTCATATGAACTTTGAATACTATGATTTCAAATTTATTTTTGTGGGCTTGCATTCCCCATCTCTGGAATAAAGAATCTTAGTGTAATGGATGGTGGAGACTTTACTGAGGAACAGCATAGAATTTGGAGCCACAGACATTGGAGGCTGTATCTTTGGTTTAAAGGCCCTGACCTACAAAAGAAATGTCAAATTCCACAAAACAACAGGTGGCGAATCACAGTGTACATGCACTGAGTCTGGCAGAAATGGTAAGTGATTAAAAAGATGGCTACATACAATGTGTTTGATATAACGAATATAAATAGTCCCTCAAGTTCTCACATGGAAATAGAATTGCTATAAAGTTACCTCCGTGTATCTGAATAGTCACAGTGTAATCCCCTGAATCTATGAATGTAGAAGCAGGAGGCAGAGGACCTGTTCTGAAGAAAATAGAGGCCAGCAAAGATTCACCTAGATGCTGATCTCTTCATTGGAATGGCATATCTTTGGGATGATTGCAGAGTGAAGGAGACGTTTTTTCTCCATTATTCTGCTCACACCTTAGTTTTAGCCCTGTGTAAATCACCAGGACTGGCAAAAACAAAAGAGCAAATCAGGTGAAAGATTTCATGTTATACACAGGCTTATGTGGTAAAAGGGGAAAAAAAGTATTTTGACCTTATGTTATTAATTATTTCCTGAGAGAAAAAGATCAGATTATCTTAAATTTATTCTAAAGAATATAAAATTACTCTGTGTTATAATCACATGTGAAGAAAATGAAAACAGTAGAACATAAACTAATAGGCCTGACAAGTAATTTGCATATATTCAGAAAACTAAATAGAGAAGCATATCTAGCTTCTAAATCAAATGAGTAGTTCATTTTTCATGTCATAAGATATTTTAGTTCTTCCTTTTATAGTTCATTAATTATAGAAAAGGCAGTGATTTTCTACACAATACATTCAAAGAAAATATGTCAGAAGTTCCAAAATTTGAATGCTTTCTTATTCATTTTACTATACAGCTATGTAGGCAAATTACTTCATGATCCTATCATAAAGGGGAAAAAAAGGCTTTGAGGATGTTGCCATAAATTCTTTAATTAGTAAAATTACTAAGCAGAATTTGTGCTTTATTCTGATCCATAATAGAATTTATTTTGTGGATTTTATTTTCAAATGGACTATATTATAACACACATTTCAATTATTAGAATTACTGCCTTAAGATAAACAATACAGAGACCAGATAGTTGCATAATTTTAGGTAATGGAGAAAAAATCTTGGGTATCTCCAATGGCTGTTCATTTAGCAGAGTTACCACATATGAATTTAATTAGGAACTGCTGTGGCTCCATTTACCACTCAATGAGCTAGAACAATTTCAGAAGAGCTACTGAGAGTTTCCTGAGTTAATGTAATATTTAAATTACATTCGTGGGTAATCTACAACACTTCTAAATAGAGGCCTGTGAGATGTTACTTTGAATATGATGTTGTACTGGATGGGAAGTACTTCTCTGAAGATATATAGACTAAGTTAAATATAAAGTAATGTAAATTTTATAATTTTATCAATACACAAGTTCTCATTTCTCATAAATACCAAATTATGTGCCTGTAAGAATCTTTTTGATAGCATATTTTGACAATCTTTCTTCTTTTAATGAATTTTCCATAAACAGGAAAATACATATCTATGCCATTTTATAGAGTGTATAAATTTACTCCTGTGTCATAAACTTACTACCTAGCTGAACTCAGCACCCATTATTCATTCTTAACAAGTTATATAACTTCTTTCCATTAACTTTTCATTTATAAGGTGAAACTATGTCTTATGGAATGTAATAATTAATATAAAATAAGTTGCAAAAAAGGTGCAATTCCCATCATCCACTAGATCACAAAATGTATCTTTTTGGTCACTTTGCCCATTCAATGATTTTCAAATGGTTTGAAATATCAATTAAAATGCAGAAAAATAAACACACACATATACAAACCTAAAATACAAATTATGAAAGAAAAAATAGTAAACAATTAAAAAAAGTAAAACAAGTAGAAAAAAAGAGTTCTTTGATTTTTTTATCATTCCATACCAATATTTTGTTGCCCTAAATATAGGATGGATTAAATTGAAAGGGCTGCCATGAAAAGTACCTATTATAGTTTTGGTTGAGCCTAATATTAATAAACTTGAGCGACATCTCATATCTTTTTTCTGAAAGGAAAGCCTATTTAGAGATTTAAGAATTTCAATAACTTATAGGCATTTGAACATTAAAAGAACTTTTGTATTTATTAATAGTCTTGTGTAATTTGTTTACTGAATCATCACTATTTCATACAAATTAAATATTTAATAAATAGTAAAGGTCATAATGTTTGTATTCTGTAGTCAGTTATTAAAAACAATCAGTGATAATCCACCCTTCCTTCCTTCCTTCCTACCTTCCTTCCTTCCTTCCTTCCCTCCTTCCCTCCTTCTTTCCTTCTTTCCCTCCTCCCTTCCTCCCTCCCTCCCTTCCTTCTTTACTTCCTTCCTGCATGTATGCCAGAACTCAGACTTTGACTGGTAGCTTTTGCCTTCAAGGCTGCCATTTATGCCATAGCGCCATTTCTTCTTTTTTGGTGGTTAATCCAAGGAAAAGAGGGCACAGACCATTTTCCAGTAAAGTATGATGCTAAGATCTCAGTTTCTTGACTAGATAGGGTTACAAGCATGAGCCACAAGCCACAAGTATGTAGTCCCTTATTTTTTATTACGCTATGTTATAATTCATTGGAAAGGAAAGTAGTATGTCATCAACATTATGTTGTATTAAAAAAATGAAGCAGATATGTTTCAAAACAATACTGTAACTGATTTAAAAACAGCACTCAGATTTTGGTGATAGGATCTAAAAGAAATCTACTATTTTAGTTAAAATCTATCTCACTTCTTCCTATGGCAATCTGATTATCTGGGTAGTAGCACATGTCTCTGTGGCTGCACAACACTGTGGGAGAGGAAACTAATTCTGACTTCCTTGGCTGTTCCTTCCTTATGGGCATACATTTCTATAACTCCCTGACTTACTTTTGTGGTAGAAAATAACTAACTTTAAGTTAAAGATTAAAATAGCCTAGTAAAATTTTTGAAATTAAGGCTAGTTCCGTAACAGAGGTGAAGTGGGTTAAATACAACATTGTCACTGTGGGTATTCTAATAATATTAGCCATATGAAACAAAGATTAGTACGCTTATACATATGGTGAAGTTTTTGATGGCAGCGAACACGTGCTTCTGACCTGAAGATGGAAGCTGAAATTGTTGAATGGGAATCTTACGTTCCTCTTGAACCTGTTATACTAAACAAAGCATAAGTGGTAGAGATGATTGCATAGATGAGAATCATATTAGATAGAGCTTTCTCATGTATATCTAAAATTCATATTGTATCAAACATTCTTGCAAATATGACTCAACCTGTGGGGATTTACTTTCTAGCATAATATAAGTTGGAGAGCACAAGATTGATATATTTATCAACTGATTTTTGTCCATTTGCCCATTCATAAATCTACATTTGACTTTGCCCTTTTCTCTACTGATTTGCTTCTGCAAATCTTATAAATCCTCTAACTGATTATTTGAAGTCTTGATACTTGTATTTGTCTTTCCTAGCATCTTCTTTCAACTGTAACATTACAGATAACAGTAAAAATTTGTAAGACTATAACCATTAATATTAAAAATGGAAAAGAATGATAAGGCACTGTTGATTTAATTCTTGGTGTTATTTGTCATTTCTGAATTATATTTCTAATTTATAGTTAAAATATAGTAAGTTATCATTTCATTTTTATTGATAAACTGCTAATAGGTGAAAATAAATCTGATAAATACTAAATATTAGATATTTATTTTATAACTATGTACCTGGAAGATATAAATTATTCATACATTTAAAAGATACACTAGTCATAAAGAATGATACTGTTTCTGAAAGAAAAAGAAATTCTATATAACTAATGTATCATTTAAATGTATGACATATACATTTCTTTATAGTAATATCTTTGCTCCTGATATATTATTTTAAAGTTGTTTTATTTTTATTTCTAAGCATTGCTGGGGTTGAACTCAGAGCCTTGTGGTTGCTAGGGCCTGCACTAACATTTGACTCTATTCCATCATTTTGCTGGTTATTTAGACATAATTTCAAAAAAAGTCTATGAAATTTTTCATGGTCTAGGTTCAAACCTTGACTCTGAGATGCAGCCTTCTGAGTAGCTAGGATTACAAATATAAGTCACCAGTCCTTGACACTGTATTATGATTTTTGAGGTATTTATAGAGGTAGCAATAATTTCCACAGCCTTATCTTTTTCTACCATCAAGAATTTTGCTTTGACTGTGACCATCATGGTATTAAAAAAAGATATGCTTTTCTCTCTGGTCTTCAAAAGAGCTTATTGGGAATGGCTTACAAATGTCTATATCTCAGGTTGTCTTTGGGGGATTTTCTTTTCTTGTTAGGAATAGGGGGTTTACTTCAGCTTACTCACTCCATTTTCCTCTGCTCACAGCCGGCACTCTAGCACTGGATCAATGCCTCCACATCTGGCTTTTCACTGGCTAGCTGAAAAGAAGTGTCTTTCAAATTTGTCTGTCCAAGCTGGGTTGAAATAACAAACTTTGGACATCGGCTTTCTGATTAGCTACGTAACAGGCCTGAGCCGCTGCTACCTGATTCCTCTTTTTGGGGATTTTTTAGTAGTGCCATGACTTTTAATTAATTAATTAATTAATTTTTGTCTCTCATAAACTTATCTATAGTAAAATGAGGCATTGTTGACTGGTGAACAGTAACCACTAGTTTTCTAACTTCTTAGTCACATTTGGTAAAAACTTTTAGAGCAACATGAACAGTAAATGTCAAAGGTTCATACCGAGAAAAACAATGTGAGTTAAGTACAAGATAAAATGATGTAATGAAGAAAATAGGTAAACCTGAAATTTATGAGGAAGTAGTTACTGATATGGCATGACATTTGGTGTTTTTTTTAAGTAAGTAGAAAGACTATATTAGAACAACCATTAGGGACTGGGAAGGTGGCTCGGTGGCAGAGTGCTTGCCTTGCTTTCATGAGGCCCTGGGTTCAATTCCTCAGCCACATAAGCAGAAAAAGCCAGAAGTGGTGCTGTGGATCAAGTGGTAGAGCACTAGTCTTAAGCTGAAGAGCTGAGCGACAGTGTTCAGGCCTGGAATTCAGGCACCCACTCTGACACAAAATAAATAAATAAAAATAAAACAACTGTTATTAGATTAATGTAGTAAATACATAAATACACAAAACAGCCACAGTCACAGCTGATCATTAGCGATGACTATATACATGTTTATGTGCTTTCCTTTCTCACCACTTGTGTACAACAGGTTTGTTTACAGACAAATGGCTAATTGTTGAGCGCTGATTTTACAATAACTGCAATTTTTTTCTACCTTAAATTTTCTGCTACCTTAAAATTCTATGGGATCATTGTCCTTTATGTAACTCATCAGTGACAAGGATGCCCTTATTTGGTGTGTGAAGGTCATTCATCAGCAAAACAGGATTTGAGAGTAGGAAGAAAGAAGCAGGAAATACAACTGTTCTGACAGAGTCATCTGAGAAAGAAGAGGATGAGAAATATTAATCTGTCTCCAGGTAGTATAGTTGTGACTTTCATAATTACATATTACAACCTATAAATCTAACTTAAGTTATACTTGCTAGAAATGAGAAAGAAAAATACAAACTGTGGGAAAGAGCAATAAAAACTGTAAATAATTGAAGTGAAAAGCATAGTAAAAGTCAATCATTATCATATTAAAAGTAAAGTGTTAAAATTGCATTTTTATATAACAGAGTGAACTAGAAGTAGGGGAAAATAAAAGTCTTCCAGACAGTGTGTTGTTGGAAATAATATGCATTTGAGAATAATAAAAAAATCCAACAAAATTGAACCTGAAAATACTAATATTAAGATAGAAATCAACACAGGGTTACACAAAGATAAAAGAGTCATGAAGTAGCCAGGCAATGCCGGTGGCTCACGCCTGTAATCCTAGCTACTCAGGAAACTGAGATCTGAGGATCACGGTTCAAAGCCAGCTGGGTCAGGAAAAGTCTGTGAGACTCTTATCACCAATTAACCACCAGAAGACTGGAAGTCCATTGTGGCTCAAGTGTTAGAGCGCTAGCCTTGAGCTGAAGAGCTGAGGGACAGCACCAAGGCCCAGAGTTCAAACCCCACAACCCACCAAAAAAAAGTCATGAAGTAAGAAAAAAGTAAACTTGCAATGATGATGTTGAATAGGACTGTAATAACTGTAGTAATACAAAAATGAAAATATTAAGGACAATAAATAATGCAAATCAACTTAGTAGGATAGTAAGCAGAAAATAAAACTATATATTCTCATCATATTAACCAATCAGGTAGCTTTTATATATCTTAGGAATAATGCCTAAATATTGTGATAAATATTTAGAGATTAAAGGAAAAATTATAATTATATAACAATATAACATATATAAGTAATATAAAGATACTCCTGACCTGTATTATTTGTAAATTAACTTTTTTTTTTTTTTTACCAGGCTTGCCCTTTAAAGGCCTAGGTGCTGTTCTTGAGCTTCTTTTTACTGAAAGCCAGCACTCTACATTTGAGTCACAGCACCACTTACAGTTTTCTGGTGGTTAACTGGAGATAAGAATCTCACAAGCTTTCCTGCCCAGGTTGCTTTGAACCTTGTTACTCAGATCTCAGCTTCCTGTGTAGCTAGAATTACAGATGTGAGGCACTGGTGCTGGGCTGTATATTAACTTTTTTTTTTTTGGTCGGTTGTGGGGCTTGAATTCTGGGCCTGGGCACTGTCCTTCAGCTCTTCAGCTCAAGGGGAGCGTTCTAGTACTTGAGCCACATTGGACATCTGGTTTTTTGGTGGTTAATTGGAAATAAGAGTCTCACGGACTTTTCCTGCCCAGGATGGCTTTGAACCATGATCCTCAGGTCTCAGCCTCCTGAGTAGCTAGGAATACAGGCTTGAGCCACTGGCATCTGGCTTATATTAATATTTTTTAAGAAAATAAAAACAAATTACTTACCATCTCTGAATATAATCATACTTCTTCCTAAAATCTTTAATGTGATGTTGAAATATACACAGAAATTTTTGTTTCTTTTTAAAAATATGACTGCTAATTGCCACAATTTAAAATATTAAAGGAAGTAATTAAGAACATTAAAATAATTTACAAAAAAGCAGCAAGAATTACTATATTGGGAAATAAAAAACTTAAATGTTAAGGATAACATATACATTTTTTGGTAATTTGAGAGAGCCTAGCACTTCATATCTACTAGCTGAATGCTCTACCACTGAGCCCATACAAGCTGAATAAATCTCATTTTTAGAGGTCTTGACATTAGCAGATTATTTGATTATACAGGACTTCTGTCATTCTTGAAATTGCTCCTCAGAGAAATGCAGACATTGGCAAAAGACACCAGATACTGAGGAGGAAATAGAAGATAAACGATAAGTTGATCCTGAAATTAAACTTTAAAATATCAGATGTGACTCGAGTAGGACTATGCCTTCTGAGAAGACTTACTCTCATGCCATTAGTGTGGATTTTGGGGGCAGAGAAACCAAACACCATTCATGAAATCAAGTTTAGCATTACCCTCATGTAAGCACAATAGGAAGCATTGTACTTTCTGTAAGCTGCTAAAATTTGTGATATCATTGTATGTTGGTAATTAAACACAAAAGAAAAAAGAAAAACAAAATAAGATGCAGCTGTTTATCAATGGTTCACACCATTCAAAGGCAAAAAGTCTGTGAGACTCTTTTCTCCAATTAACCACCTAACAGCCAAAGGTAGATATGATTCAAGTGGTAGAGCTCTAGCTTTTTTTTAATTTAATTTAATTTTATTTGTGAAAATACTGTACAGAGGGGTTACAATTACATGGGCAGGATAATGCGCACATTTCTTACCAAGCATTGCACCCTCCTCCTTTGGTTTACCCTTCACAACCCTTCCCAGCCTCCCTCCTCCCCCCCAATCCCAATCCAGCTTTGAGTGAAGATGCTAAGGGACAGCACCCAGGCCCTGAGTTCAATCCCTAGGACCAGTACATACATACGATATATGTATAAGATGCGAGTGTGTGACGTTGCCCTAAGCAGAAATGGAAGGATAAAATATGGACATGGGCACAGCATTGTTTTTCTACCATTTCTTCTCTAATTAATCTTCTGGAGACAAACATGTAATAACATAAATATTGCTTGCCTTCTTTTTTGCAAATGCCCATTCCAAGAAAGAGCCAGGGCAGTCTTTGAGCCTTCACAAGAGCTGTGGTTAGCAAGTGTGATGATTACAGGACTCAAAAGACATTTGACTAAGTCTGGAGACAATTTAGGTTGCTATTACTAGGGTAAAGGATTGCCCATGGCAGTTTGTGACTTAGTAAGTGAAACGAAAGGTCCTATTAAATCTTTAACTTAAAGGGAATACCCATGATCCAGAATTACCTTATCTAAATAGTAATAGGACTGGGCTGGAGAACCCGGACTTGGGCCAGGTTGACTTGGTTTTCTCATCAATGATTCCACACATCTCTTTCCTATCATTAATGAATTCTGAAAAAACCACTTCTCAATCTATTTATATATTTAATTTAATATCTTATGATAATGCATCCCATAAAGTAATGACATACTGTATAAAGTATACCTCATTTGCGTAAGATTGAGCAGTACCTTTTGCAAGCATGTTGTGAATAAGAATTATATTTGCAATCTGCTTATCACCTGGGATGCTAAAGGCAATGCAATGGTCATGCATTTTATTTTTATTATTTTCCTATTAACACTATGTTTAATCCTCAAGCTTATGAAAAGCATAGGCCCTTACATATGACATTGAATACTCTCAAATTCTAGAAAAGCACATTTGTGTTATTGCAGGAATGGTGAAAATGTTTTTCTCACCAGGTGTTACTATTTAGTATTTTTGTCTATCAATAACTTATTTTAACTACCTTTAACAATAGATATACCTAACTATATATTGAATTATGAAAAAATTGTCTGTTTCCAACAATATACTCTTAGTAAATCAAAGAAATGTTGACTGAATCACTTTTATTTTATTTTGTGTTAAATAGATTCTGAATTATATCATAGATTTATTCCTCATTGTTTGCTTTGCAGTACTAGGTTTAGAACTCAGGACTTTATATGTTCCAGGCAATGTTCTATTTCTTGCTGGGATTACCAAATTGCTGGGATTATAGGCATGCAAAATCACTCTGAGATATCATGTGCTCTTGCCTTTCTAATATTATTATGGGAAGGTGTAGCAAACATTGACAATATGCTCTCAGTCCTTTCAACTTCTCGGCCTATAAGTCTCTGAACTTAGGCTTTCTCCAACTTACCTATTATTGGGAATTTTGTTATAGCAGCAAAACTGATTAAGAGAGTCAGAATTGGATATAAAAGATGATGGAGTAGAGTTAACTCAGGAAGTATGATCGTAATTATGGCAAAAATTAGAACTAATTTTCTTAGTGATTGCTTTAAAAACGAAGTGTGTGTGTGTGTGTGTGTGTGTGTGTGTGTGTGTGTGTGTTGGTTCTTGAGCTTGAACTCAGGGCCTGGGTACCATCCTTGAGCTTTTAACCTCAAGTAGAGGACCCACAACCATAGTTGTGCTGACTTTCTCCTTTTTCTTTTCCCTCTGTCCCATCTTCCTCATCCTTGGCCCAGGGATCACAGGTTCTTGAACAGGATTATACATGTTGTTAAAACATGTTTGTAAGGTGAATGGATAATTTTTGTGTGTGGTAAAAATAGAACAGAAACAAAATTGACCAATTGTCCATTTTAATGAATAAGATCAAGTAGAGTCACAGTGCTGTGCAAAAAAAAAAATCACTACCAATGGAAACAAGTTTCTTTTTTCTTTGTTGCTTTTTTGTTTTCTTTTCCTTCCATTTGTTCATTTGTCTATCTTTGGGAGGGTGAGGGGGACACAGAAATGGAGAGCAAAGGATGAGCAAATGCAGCAGGGGTGTTCACTAGACGCTATGTTGAAAATGAACTATACAACTGGTGGGTGGGGACAGGAGGGAATACCGGGAGAGAGAGGGAAGGGATTACAGTGTTCAAAAGCAACTGTACTCTTTACTTGACTTATGTAACTGTAGCCTCTTTGTACATCATCTTTATAATGACAATAAAAAAACATTTAAAAATATTTGCAAAAGTAATTGCTTTCAATATTTCACAGGTAATAGTTATTTTGTATTTTATTCACTGGCAATTTGGACGGTTTTTTCTCATGTGTACATTCAATTTCAACTAGTGCTGTAAATCAAATAAGTATCAATTAGAAAAAAATTCAAAGCATAACCCAATCAATGCAGCTTCAAAAGGAACATAAATGTATAATACTAAAATCTCTTATAATGTGACTATTTTGTTCATAAATAAATCTGTAAGGCATAAGCCTCTTTCCAGTGAGGATCATTTGTTTATCCTCTCATAAATATTTTTTGAAGAAGCATTTAAGACTTGATTGTGAAGAATTTTAGGCAATAAAAGTTTATGTCCTGAGATGTGTTTGGGTACAAAAGAATAAATCTCGTCTGATACAATAGATTAATTTAGTAGATATCATTTTGGAGCTCATCTTCTCAAATGGTTTTTACTTCATAATCAGTAAGAAGTGGCTGGTCCACCTTCCCACTCCACTTTAAGATGTCATAACAAGATGTTATATGAACAAAAAAAAACACCAAGAAGCAGGAAATGGATTTGGTCAAAGGATTAGTCATGATAGCTAGAATGTGTACATTCATGTACAAGGTAGTCCGCTCTTTATAATTCAATTATTGACCTTCAGTTGCCATACCTATAAACAAAGTGTGCTGCAACTTTTCACCATAATACCTAGAAGTAAATGAGATAATTGACTGAATATTCTGCTTAATGTAAACTCTTGTTAACAGCCATTTCTGCAAAACTAACTTTTCCCCATGTCTCTGTCTTTCATTTGATTTGCTCTGCTTTCTCTGTGTGATGTAATTTTGAAGAAAAACCAAACAAACAAAAAAAAGCAACAAAGGATATATTGCATACTTTGACTGGAATCAGCCAGTGTCAAGACTATATTTTCATGTTAACATACTCATACACCTGGCCATTAAATCACCCTTAGAATTCCAAAATAAATAGTACACTGAGAATCATGTTGGCATGTAGAAACTCAAGGCAAGTTTATAACCCATTTTTGAGCAAGGCAAGTTACTGGCTAATCAAAAACACTAATACATTACTTTTTGAATTTTAACCCCCCCCAAAAAATTCATTACATTTGAGTCAGTTATAAAACATATCTTTCTAGTCTGAAAATGTTTTCATAAGAGGCAATAGAAAAAACATAATGAAGATGATGTGATATCCCAATTATTTAAGAACTGTTCTGATAAACTGTACAAGTTATCTCTCTCTCTCACTCTTTCTTCTTTTTTCTTTCTCTTGGTCGTGGGGCCTGAACTCTAGGCCTGGGCGCTGTCCCTCAGCTCTTCAGCTCAAGGCTAGCGCTCTACCACTTGAGGCACAGCGCCACTTCCGTTTTTCTGGTAGTTTATTAGAGGTAGGAGTTTCATGGTTTTCCTGCCCGGGCTGGCTTTGATCCACAATCCTGAGCTCTCAGCCTCCTGCGTAGCTGGATTACAAGGAAAATATTTTGATTCCTTTAATTATTTAAAACAACAGAGAGATCATTTGACTTCTTCAATGGCTGCGCTAGAACACACACACAAACGCACACATACGCACGTACACACATGCACACGCACACACATGCGTGCGCACACACGCGCGCACACTGAAATGAGGAATTGGACATATTCTCACCAGTTTCATTCAGCTAAGTAACAATGAGAAACCTTGTGATTTGAGCTCCATATTGTGATTAAATAGGGCTTTTTTCTTTTTCTTGTCAGTCATAGGCCTGAACTCTGGGCCTGGGCGCTGTCCCTCAGCATTTCAGCTCAAGGCTAGTGCTCTACTTGAGCCATTGCACCACTTCCAGCTTTTTCTGCTTATGTGGTGCTGAGGAATCGAACCCAGGGCCTCATGCATGCAAGGCAAGTGCTCTACCACTGAGCCACCTTCCTAGTCTTAAATAGGGCTGTTTTCTGCTTTCAGAAAGAGATAAGTGTAATATTGAATTTAAATAGGCTTAGAGGTTGACCCATTCCAACAATGAGATGTACAAGACGCTATGTCGAAAAATGAACTTTACAATTTAGGTGGGGGGAGGTGTAGCTGAGGAGGTGGGAGGGAAGGGATGGAAGCAGAAAAACAAAGGAGGAGGCAACAATGCTGGGTAAGAAATGTACTCATGGGGGCTGGGAAGGTGGCTCAGTGGTAGAGCGTTTGCCTTGCATGCCTGGGGTCCTCGGTTCGATTCCTCAGAACCACATAAGCAAAAGGAAAAAAGCCGGAAGTGGCGTTCAAAGTGGCAGAGCACTAGCCTTGAGCTGAAGAGCTGAGGGACAGCGCCCAGGCCCAGAGTTCAGGCCCCACGACCGGACCCCCCCCCTCCCCGCAAAAAAAAAAAAAAAGAAAGAAATGTACTCATGTAACTGTAACTCCTCTGTACAGTATTTTCACAATAAAAAACATAATTAAAAAAAAGAAAAAGAAGAAATTGGGTATTTCATCAGTTAGTAGTTGGTTTAAGTTATATATGATTTTTTTTCATCTAGTCTTCTAGAAATAAATTAGGTTTTGGTATTCTATCACCTTTTAGTTTGCTATGGACATTTATAGGTGGTCACAGTTATATTAAGGACAAGTCCCCAGTTTGACCAATTAAATGGGACTAATAACATGTCAGTCACTTCTCAGTGAAAATTTCAAAAACTACTAAAAATATTGTTTCTCGGGTTCCCTGCCCTCCTTCAGTGGCAAATGCAGTGGTGGATACATTGATGCCTCAGACAGATTGGACCCAAGACTCAGGAAAACATGATTTAAAGACTTTACTCATCTCCTAGTAAACATAAGTTAGTAATAAATTCAATATTTCCTAAACCACAAGAGTTTGGAGATGTTTTCTCAAAGAACACATGGCATCCTCTAATTGTTTGAAACAACTTTAATTATCCAACAGTTTCAATTATCCTAATATCCAAATGAATCATTAAAATCAATCCTTAGCCAGGCATGGATGGCTCATGCATTTAATGCTACCTAATCAAGAGGCTGAGATCTGAAGATTGCAGTTTGAAGCCAGTCTGGGTAGGAAAGTCTATAGTCCAATGAATTACTCAGGAAAGGCTAGAAATAGGAAGTAGCTCTGTGGCTCAAGTAGTAGAGTTCTAGCCTTGATCAAAAAGAAGCTCAGGGACAGAGCCCAGGCCTTGGGTTAAATAAAAAAATCAATCCTTAGAGAAGCAAGTGACAATAGCATTATTTTGATAAATAAATCACAAAAGATTGTGCAAGTATTATAAATATTTAACAGACAAGATATGGTTTTAAGAGATATCTCATAATCTCTACTAGGAATGTGGTTTGCTTTGCATAATTTTCTGGAAAATATAAATTTTTGGTGCTTTTATATTCTGACTGAAACTATCTTGATTAGGATATCATGGAAATCAGAATACATAAATTCTTATGTCATATTTTATGAATAATGTGAATAGAAACTGAAAGGGAATGAATCAGGCAATCAATATCTGTACAAAAAGTAATTAGAAAGGAACACTAAATGTTCAATAGTAGGATAATGTAGAATTATGACAAAGTGTGAATGAATAAAAGATAAAATTACTTAGAGAATAAGTCCCATAGGCTTATTAAAGAGAGAAAAGTTTAAGAAAATGTCTATAAAGGATAGGAATAATGCATACTGAAAGCATGTTCTCCAATACAAGGATTGCTTCTGATTTTAAAAGAAAATTATAGAGAAGCTTAATATGAAAACAAAATTGAAGAGATTATTAGTACTGCCAAGTATGCTTCCTAGTTTTAGTCAGGATACTAAACTAGCAGGATCTGCTGGTTTCCTGTTTTGAAAAAGTGATGAAATAGAAAAGGAAATACTGATTAAACTGCTACAAAAACTCTTGCCACAACTAAATGCTACCTCCAAGTGAAATGTGTTGGATCATAGCTGTCACTGGAAGCCCAGGAAAAATCAATGTAGCAGTGCAAGGTTAAGTTGAAGGAGACGTTTAAATGTCAGTCCTTGGCTTTATTTGCACATAGACTTTGAAAATATTGATTGTCTCTCAGCTTATGGTTGGCTTAAAATTAAAACAGGTTGAAAACTATGCTGGGTTCTTCAGAACCAAACATCTGATTTCCTGACTTCATCCTTGCCCAAACCGAAGATGGTGAGTTACAACTTCCAGTCACTCACTTTACTACAACTTCCGGGTCACTCACCCACACCATCAGACAAACTCAAGAGGAAATATTGAGGTGTGAGAATTTTCTTCCCTTCTTTCCTCCCTTATTAAGCACAATGCAATCAACACAAACTATCATGTGTCCTGAATGAAAAGAAATATAAATGAAGTAAAGTCTAGCAAAATGAATATCAGGAAGTTCGAACTTGAGATATTAGTTGCTAGTCAGAGGTACAGTCGAACAGGAGAAGTGTAGATGAAAGAAGAGAGGAGAAACATTCAACATATATATGTGTGAATGGTACTTGGAAAATTGAAGGGATGGGTAAGGTTGTTAGGAATAGGGGAAAACAATGAAAGAAGTGACATTGATCAGGATGCATTATACTCACTAAGTGATATATTGAATGAAAACCTGCTTGTATAGCTACTTAAGGATAATAAAATTGAATTAAAAAGGAAATGATGATGAAATAATAATACACATTTCATATATAAATGAAGAGGAAACCCGGAAAATTGAAAAAAATTTATAGAATTACAAGCAGAAGAGATCAAGAGAATCTCACATTTACACATGATATAATGACATTTAGAAACTTCAAGTATGCAATGAAATATTTAAAAATATTACAAGAAATGCAAATTTTTTAAATGCCATTATGGGTAAATATAAAGCATTTAGACAACAATTATGGCTGGTATAATATATTGAAATTTTGAAGAAAAAACATAATTAAGCAATCTATTTAATAAAAATTGAAATGTTTTCCTTACAGTATGAAATAGTCATCAAGAATTTGAAAGTAATCTTTGCTTCCATATGACATAACCATGGAAAACATAAATGTAAGGAAAATAAGCAAAATAACCATAAAAACATACATGTAAGTATAAATTCTACCAAAACTTCAGTGGTTCAAAAAGAAATTTTTGTTCCACATTGTCTTTCTTTGGAGGCTAGCATGGTAGAAAAAAAAAACAAAAAAAAACAAAAAAACTTAGAAGGCAGGGGTTACTATTCTTTCTAGGACAAAGATTGACTTGATACACAAAGTATCAGCTCAGTTCATCATAGACAAGCTATTTTCACCTCTCTGCTGGTAGAATGTGAAAGAGCCAAATCACCTGCCATAAACTGACACATGCAACTGACACACTGGCTGGTGAAAGAATGATTGTACTTTGAAACCACTAGCTGTGTGCTTGATTCTTATATAAGAATATCATCTCTGATACAGAAGCCTGATAGAGAACACATTCAGAAATTATTTTAGGGCTATCTGAAGTTACCTTTACTAAGACTTTTATTTAGGTTCTTCTGAAATTATAGTCATGTCAATAAATTCTCCTTATCATCAGCTTTGTACTCTGACTTCTCTTCTTCAATGGAATGCCATTAAACAAATATATTCTCCTTATTTCTGCTCTTAACATGTTGGGTAGTTTCTGTAGCTCTTAGTAAATGGTCCTGCCATATACCCATTGTAGAACAAAATATCCACCTGGTATATGTGAAGACTTTGGCTCAGTTCATGTAGAGGACACATAATTACAGGTATAGGTATAGAAAAATAATATATAGAAAAAAATATAGGTAGACAGACAGACAGACAAATAGATAGATAGATAGATAGATAGATAGATAGATAGATAGATAGATAGATAGATAGATAGATAGATAGATAGAGCAATAGATACTGAGATGGGGCACAGGTAGAAATAGATTAGGAATAGAGATGAAGATGGAGCAAGACCTGGGGTTAACAGAGAGCTGATAGACATAGATAACTATCTTAGGTCAATACATAAGATTACCCTTGATTGACAAGCACTTGAATATTCCTCTACTTCAGGAATACTTAAGGGTTCTTTAGCAAGCTAAAATGAAATCTCAAGTTTCAAGTGCTCAGTTTTATATCTTTAAGGACCTTTCTTTGTCTCAAGTTCCAAGACTTCACTATCAAAATCATATTATATAGAATATGCTATATACATGTATGCATATATAATAAAATATTTTAAAATGTTATAAAATTAGCCGGGTGCTGGTGGCTCATACCTGTAATCCTAGATACTCAGGAGGCTAAGATCTGAGGATCTCGGTTCAAAGCCAGCCTGGAAAGGAAAGTCCTTGAGACTCTTATCTCCAATAAAACACTTGAAAACCAGAAGTGGTGCTGTGGCTCAAGTGGTAGAGCGCTCGCCTTGAGCTGAAGAGTGCAGGAACAGCTCCCAAGCCCAGAGTTCAAGCCCCAAAATAGACCAAAAAAAGAAAAGAAACGTTATAAAATTATATATGTATATATACACAACACATATATGTATGTTACATGCATGTATATGTACATATTATATACATGTCTATGTGTTTATATACATGTATCTAATATATATCAGAGCAAAAGACACAGTCAGGCTTTCATTAGTCACTCTACAGCTTTAAAGATGATAATATAGGCTTGGTTTTCAGCAACGTTTGACTTCAAATTTCCAGAGATATAAATTTGAGTTCTTTTGTGAAGGGATTTCTGTATTTCAGAGTGCCTTGAATTCATAGCTGAAGGACCCAAGCCTCTCATTATATTTCTTCAAGGCTCTAGGATAGTGAATAAAATACAGCCAACCATAAAATCTTTATAACACTGTTCTTCAAATATGTTTGAAATGATACAGGTATTGGCTGTCATTATTATTCTTTGTACTTGGGCAGTCTAAGGTGTGAAGCTATTTCAGCTTGGAAGTTTCACCACCTGATTTCCTACCAGCATTGGGGCATAGTGACTGCTTGGCAGTATTTATCATGATAGCCATGTTTATTATTATCATGATTTCCTTAAAATGAGCCAAGGTTAAAAGTTTGGAGATAGAGGCTTTTATCTGGTAGGAAATCAAGTTAAGTCTAAGTAGAGAAAATCAGGTAAATGAGAAAAGAAGAGAGCAAACCAAACTGGCTTCAAGGATGTATAAGCTGTGGTCATAAAAGTCTGGGGCTTGGAAAGGATCACATTGAATTTAATGTATGGCTATTGCTGTCTTGAAATTCTCAGTAATTTAGGTTTCATATGGAAGTCAGTGTTTAGAAGATAAAGTATGAACAATGAAGCACACCCACTCCCCCCAGTAAAGAGGATATGTCCAATGCCTCTTACTGTTTGTCTCACAGCATGAATGACTGTCAGCACTGTGAGGCAATGGGACTTCTAAGATACCCAAATAAAAAACTGTTTGTGGTCGTTTGGGTAAATACCCATGAGTGGGATTTTGGATCATAGGGGAGCTCTATATGCAATCTTTTGAGGAACCTCCACAGTGTCTTTCCAAAGTGGTTGATCAAATTTATATTACCACCAACAGTGCAGTAGCATTCCCTTTGGGGCCACATCCCTGCCAGCATCTGTTGTTATTAGTTTCCTTGATAATGGCCATTCTAACTGGGGTGAGGTGGAATCTCAATGTTATTTTGATTTGTATTACTTTATGGCCAGAGATGTTGAGCATTTTGTCATGTGTCTATTGGCTATTCTTATTTCCTCTTTGAAGAAGTCTCTCTTTAGCCAGGGGTGGGGGGAAGAAGTGAGAGAAAATAAGGGAGGGGGGAGTAACACTGTTTCAAAAGAAATGTACTCATTACTTTACTTATGTAACTGTACCATAAAATTTTTTATAAAATGAAAAACAAAACAAAGAAAATAATGTAACTGAAGCCAGCACTAGTGTCTCATGGCTATAATCCTAGCTACTCAAGATACTGAAATCTAAATAGTAAGATTCAAATCCCATCCCCAAGCAAACTGAGAAACTCCTATCTCCAACCAAACAGCCAAAAGCCAGACTTGGAGGTATGGCCCAATGATAGAAAACCAGCCTTCAGTGATAAAGCAAGACTGCAAGGCACTGAGTTCAAGCTCCAGTACTAGCACAAATATACACCTCCCAAAAAAATCTTTACTGATGTAGGACTAAAAGAAAAACACTATCAACTGTAAATAAGGTAGGAAAATAAGTCCAAAATGATTTTAGATTAAAAAGGACTTTTGACAACAGCCATAAAATAACTGCCAAGCCTGGGAAACAAATAGATTAATTAAATATACTATTATTTTTGAAGTATAAAGTTAAAGATGTGAGAAATATGAATATTTTCCAGTAAATGTATTATCTGGGCTTCATCAAAACCTTCAGTTTTCATACAGATTTTTATTGTACAATAAAAATTATTTTATTTTTATTTATTATTTTATTGTACAATAAAAATCTGTATGAATTTACAATAAAAATCTGTATGAAATTTTGCAATAAAAATCTATACAGAGGGGTTACAGTTACATGAGTAGGGTAATGAGTACATTTCCTATCAAACATTGTTATGTCTTCCTTTGTTTTTCCCTTAACATCCCTTCCTTCCCCACCTCCCAACTCCTCCTTCCCCACCCTGAAATTGTAAAGTTCCTTTTCAACATAGTGTCTTGCTCATTTCGTTGTTACAATGGGTCAACTTGTATCCTTATTTGAAATAAGCCAGGCCCAAAGAAACATAGGTCCCATGTTTTCCCTTATTAGCAATAACTAGTACTTGTCTAGGACAAGGTGAACAGGTCAAAAGCTATGTACATATGATGATATAAGATGATGTTAAGCGAAATGAACCCCAAGACAGGGACACAAGTGTATTTTTTTTCCTTGCTATTGTTTTTAATGTACTTATAATGCACTATGTGATCCTTTCGTTACTTTTATATGTTCTTCCCCCATGGTATAACCCCTGTTTTCACTGTATTTGATTCCAGTGTCCAGCATGTTCTATATACATTTTTATCATTTGGGGAAAGGAAGGGATATAACAAAACTTTCTTATATTTAAAAATTATTTCAAAAATGGGGCTGGGAAGGTGGCTCAGTGGTAGAGCTCTTGCCTTACATGCAATGAGGCCCTGGGTTCAATTCCTCAACAACACATAAGCAGAAAAAAAAAACCAAAAGTGGCGCTATGACTCAAGTAGTAGAGCCTTGAGCTGAAGAGCTGAGGGACAGCAACCAGGCCCAGAGTTCAGGCCCCACGACCGGACCCCAAAAAAAAATTATTTCAAAAATTATGTCAAATATATGACAGTGCTCTTTGGAGCCTAGGTTAGTCACTACTTGTTACAGTTGTTTGTGCTTGTTCAGAACTATCTATTTGTAACAGTGAAAATAGTACAGACTCAGTAAGAAATAGTTGTGGGTTTTATAGTGCCTATTGTAAAATAGAGAGATACAGGAACACATTGCTTAAGGCAAGCCAATTTCTTGATTTTCTCTAAATATATAGTACCAAAGGTATCATTTGCAACAAGTACAAGGAATAAACACATTTTGAAATTACAGAGCCACAATTGGGGCATGGGATGTGTACTGACTTCACACATACTTTGGTAGTACTGTCACACGTGAGTATACACAACATAAATGAGCACCTCCTATCATTAAGAAGTCAGATTCTTAAGCTTAAAGACATCTGCATTAGAGTCGTTTGTCTTCAGAGAAGGGGAAAAGTGGTATTAAATAGACTTTTTAAAATACTATAGAAATTTCATACACATTAAGTGTTACATTGAACTAGCACATTCTGACACCATATGGCTACAGGTATACTTATTTGTTGTGGGAGACTGGGTCGCATCTTTCTGCATAATTCTCTACAGGGCTGACTACCAATATTTCCAAGGGGCTTAGAATAAAAACATTGGCCAACGATAATAGAAATCAGTGCAGATTCCTCTCTGTAGTTCTGCCATGGTTAGGTTATATTATCTAGCTACATTTCACACAAGTACGCACAGGGTTGCGTTCATATGTACGCATGCTCACACACACATACACATAAACACACATACACACACACACACTAACCCATTGTTTAATTTGTGGTTTCTATTACGTTCTATTACTGGCATGATGGTCCACAGCAGTTAAATTAAGCGCAGACATTTTATCATTACAACTGAGGAGTAAGAAAATGGAAGCAATAACAATGAAATGTAGTTCAATTATAAAAATTCAATGGATTCTAAAATATATGTGGCCAAAAAAATCATTGAGAAAAATAATGTGAAAATTATTACTAAAAGTTATATATGTTATTTGGCAGGATAAAACAAATGTTACAGAAATATAAACTCTAAATTTAGCACAGAATTAGTGAAATTCTGCATTGCATATTACAGTACACAATAACAGGTTCCTTTATAATCATCACAAGTCCAATTATTAAAAATTATATATTGAGTAGGCAAGCATAGTGGTTCAAAACTATAATCTTAACTATTCAGGAGGTAGAGGAAGGATTGCAAACTCAGGGCTACCCTGGGCCAAATGAGTGAGACTTTATTTCAAAAAAGAACAAAACCTAAAAGGCTGGGATTATAGCTTAAGTGGTAGAGGACTCAGTTACTATGTGTGTATGTGGAGGGGTCTGATTTAATATCCATTAGTTCAGTACCTACAGACAGACAGACATTATATATATATACATGCATTTAATAAAAACATATGCATATACATTCATGCACTTGCATGTGTGCATGTATATATATACTTACATCTGTATACACATGCATATATATCATACATGCATGCCTTCAGTATATACACATACACATACATTCATTCAATATGCATACACATACATGTGTGTGGGTATGTGCATAGTGTTTATATGTCAGTATGCACATACATACATGTAGATTCATGCATTCATGTTTCTGCATATAAAAGAAGCACACAGCCAAGACATGTGGGTCTAGTGGCAAATAAATGAATATTAAGTTAATATTTTTTCTATTCCTGAAAATTTAGGACAGTCCTGAAATTCCTTTAATATGGCTTTAATATGTAGTACTAAGTACAATAAATACATTATCTACCAAGTAAAATAGTGTTACCTGTTGTGAATAGCAGAAAATAGCGACCATGGCAATATTTTTAATGCTGCAGAGTTTCATCATTGCTGAGCTTTAGAGGACCAAATGAAAATGTTTGGCTCTTTGAAAGATACATATATGCTATTGTAATTTTAGAATTTCTTCAAGACTGTTGGAATTAAAGAAATTTTCTTTTTTTTCTAAGCAAAAATACTACAATATATGTTACACATGGTCTCCATTACGTAATCTACATGGAAACCTATTATTGTTTTCTTTTCTTCAGTGAGGATTCTACTCAATGGGTGTGTGAGCATAAATAGAAAAGTGATCATAAATATTTTCTGAAATACAAAGAAATGGTTAAATACGGACATTTATAAAATTTATTAGATTAACATGTACTCATCTCTCCCGCTCATGTTATATCTCATACATAATATGATTTCTTTCCAAATAAATCTGTTTTCTAATATTCCCATACCTCTCTAATTCATCTCTCCATCTCATACAGTCTTGTTCTGTGCTACTTACCTTTCTCTTTCTTTACATTCTCCATTTTAAATCCATCTAGCCTTACATGTGGTCCCTGCTTACCTCTTACATATGAACTCAATCTACCTAATAAAGGATGAAGAAATAGAAGCACATGCCAACATACTTGAAGTTCCAATATGGCAATGGTGATGGAAAACTGGAAGGTAGAAAAGCAATAGCATCCAACCAAATACATGAGGACCAATAGAGGCTGTAAGCAGGTATATTCACCAATAAAAAATCGCTGAATTCATAAACTGACTTGTGGAATAAAAACCCACTGCACAACTATCTAAAGATAATTTGAATAATAAATTTAAGTAAAAAAAAATTAAATGACACAAAATTTCTTTTAAATGTTTTGACTTTACCAACACATTGGTCTAACAGGAACCCAAAAGAGATGTGTATAGTTACTATTTTGGTTTTAGAAATAAGGAACTTTTTAGTTTTTTTTCAGCATTTGGATTTCTGTTTATTTACAACTATCTCTGCTTTCAATAATGCCTTGATGGCCACAAAGCAAACATAAGAAATTTATATTTATGGAAGTTAAACACCATACCAAAGAAGACCCAGAGTTTGCACCATTGTTTATGTTCAGGGTTGAACTCTGGGAAGCATGTACATAAATGTTGGGTTACAGTCTCAGGTTAAATGTATCTGAACTTGGGACATTCGTGTCCTCTGACACATACATGCTACTCAGCAAATGAAGTTGGACTGGCACTGTGAAGGACGAAACACAGCTGGAGAGGAAAGGGATACTATTTCTTCTTTCTCAGCTATGGTAGAGGTAGAAAAGGTAACACGGCCTGAATGGTAAAGCTAAATATTAGCATATATGCTCCATGGCTTAATTCTCTGTGTATATTTCATTATGTGTGGAGGTAAATATTGAAATGCACTTTTGGACTTAGATGATAAGCATTCGACAAAATATTTGGCACTCCTTTGAAAGTCATACTAAATATTATTTTACCCTTCAGAATTTGACCTTCCAAAAATTCATGCCATTTTTTAAAAATGTTCTCTAATGTACTCTTCCACAGGAAATAATAAAAAAGAGGTGATGAAGGCTATATAAAATATTTTATAGTGTTAATAATGTACAATAATTTGGTTTTGCATTGTTTTATTTATCATGTTTAAAATATATTAACAGAACAAAACATTACAACAAACAAAGTGCCAGTGACTTACACCTGTAATTCTAGCTACTCAAGATATTAAAATCTGAGGACTGTGGTTCAAAGCCAGCCTGAACAGAAAGGTACATGAGAGTCTTACCTCCAATTAACTACCAAAAACCCAGAAGTGGAGCTGTGGCACAAGTGATAGCATGTTAGCCTTGAGTAAACTTAAGAGACTTTCCGCAGGCCCTGAATTCAAGCCCTAGTCCTAGTACTGGCACAAGAAAGAACAAATGAACAAATGAAAGAAGAAACGATTACAATGATATGCCATATACATATATAATTTATCACAGTATATGTATATCTTGCTTTTCAAGTTACATTAAAGTTTCTTTGGCTAGGCACTAATACTATTGTAATCACTAGATGCATTTGGAATTCCTAAGAATTGTATACCAAATTCTATTGACGTTCCTACACAACATGTAGTAATAATCTAGTGCCTCTAATTTTCTTGCAGAAGTATTTGGAATGTAAATTTAACCAACAAAGTTGGGAACTGGAGGTTTAGCTCTGTGTGATTCTAACTTGTCAAGTTCTAGGAAACTCTCAGAGATAATAATTTGATTGGTCACGAGTCGGTTAGTGCCAGGCATCATTGGCTAACGCCCATAGTCCAGCTACTCAGGAGGCAGAGATTTAAGGATCAGGATTCAAAGCCAGCCTGGGCAGAAGCATCCGTGAGACTCTTATGTCCAATTAGCCACCAGAAAACCAGAAGTGGCGCTGTGGCTCAAGTGATAGGGTGCTAGCCTTGAGCTGAAGAAGAGCTGAAGGACAGCGTCCAGGCCCAGAGTTCAAGCCCCATGACCAAGGAGTCTGTTAGTGCTTTAGCCATGATTGTGTTCAATATATATTTTTTTCTTTTTCCAGGCTTGTGACTTGAACTCAGTGCTTAGTCATTGTCCTTATACTTTGTTCTGTGCGATGACGCAGCCACATCTCCACTTGTGGCTTTTTTGTTACTTGATTAGAGACAGGAGTTTCATAGACTTTCCTGCCTGGGGAGGCATTGAACCATAATCTTTGTATCTCTGCCTCTTGAGTAGTCAATATTACACAGGCCTGAGCCACCAGCACCCTGCTACCGTACTCATTTAATAAAATATTTTGCCATGAAAAATAGAAGAACCAAAGAAATACCTAGGTTTTCAATTGTTCTTCCTCACCATTGTAGCTTTTATTTGAGGTTACTCATTGCCTTTGCCTATGTTGGGCAAGGCTGTCGAGACATAGCTAAGTTATGGATCTTTGTAATGAAAAAGCAAGTATTACTGTTTAAAAATACTATGTGTGTGTATATATACATTTATGCAACACAACCATATATATACATATATGTATATATATCCCTCCATATATATACATAAATATATATAAATCCATTACACCCCCCTCTCTCTCTCCCTCCATATATATGTGTATATATACATAGATATGTATGTATATATAATGTATGTGTATATATGTATATATACATACATGTATATGTATATATACACACATATATGTATATATGTATATATGTGTGTGTACATATACACATATATACAGAAGTTTCACCATTTCCAATGCTTCAGTACAGTTTCAAAATCAATTTATGTAGCAGTCAGGTAACATATATCATTTATAATTATATTAATGTTCTTTATCAATTTTTGAGCACCCACACTATAGTGGTTTGAGGAACTCAAAATATATGTAAAAGACAGAAGTATACATAATATATGCAAGAGACAATGAATAAAGTAGAATCTGTCATATGACAGAAGTAATATCAGTATCTCATGGAAACATATAAAAGGTAACTAAATTGATTGATAAACACCAAAGGATATCAATAAGAATTAGTCCTATGGACTTTCAAACAGAAATTTGTAAAGCTAATTCAGAAAGAATGAAGAAGAGGAGAAAATACTAATTGGAGTATGTGTAAAAAATATAATGAGGAAAATAACTCCAGTACCAAAAATGTGTAATGATGACTACATATATTAACTTGCTAATTTTAATTAGACAAATTATTGAATATAGATATGTCCTGAGATTGCAATAACATATAAAAACTATAAGCTACCCCAAAGTGGGTGACTTACAAAGGAGCTTTATTTTTTCACAGTTGTGCAGTCTAGAAGTTCAAAATACAGCTCTTTGCTATAGCTCTTCATGAAGACTTAAAGAAAGGAATGAATCACTTCTTGTCCATCTAAGCTTTTGTTCACTTCAAGAAACACTTACTTTTCTCTAAATGGAATGTGCAAAATTGAAGAAACACTAAGCATTTTTTGATGACCCTGCACAATACTGTGAGGAAAAATTGACTGCAAAAGCCTACTTCACACCGCCTTCTCTTGCTTTCTGCCCATTGATAAACCTCTCCCCATATTTTGCAAAGAAAAAATTCATAGCAAAAGTCCACATTATGTCAGCTTTCTCATATTGAGAGCTCTGCTACGCCACTGTTCAGTTTTTCCAGATTCCCCCAGCCCTTTCAAACTGCTTCCTTGGACAAATTTGGCAATAGCTTTATAAGAGTGTTGGACATAATTGCCTACAATAATGAAAACCTACAGGAATTTTTTTTATTTCTTATTTTTAATTTTCTTCCTAGGCATAATTAGTCTTTTTCTCCAGGCAGATCATTCTGAGTGTGCGAGTGTGTGTGCACATGTTAAAAAGACAACTACCATGTTAATAAAATATTCAATTTGAAAAAAAAATGGCTGGGAAAATGGCTCAGTGGTAGAGTGCTTGCCTTGCATGCATGAGGCCCCAGGTTTGATTCCTTAGCATCACATAAGCAAAAAGAAAAAAAAGCCAGACATTGAAGATTTTTCACAGTTATCCTATGAGCCAGCAATTCTACTCCTAGGCATTTATCCAATAGAGCACAAACAAGGTGACACTAAAGCCACAAGCACAACTGTCCTCATTGCAGCACTGTTTACCATAGCCATGATATGGAATCAGTCCAGAAGCCTCTCAACGAACAAATAAACCAAGAAATGTGTTATATATGCACATGGAATTCTATTCTTCCACCAGAAAGAATGATATTGTACCATTCATAAAGAAATGGAAACACCAGGAAAAAATTCTATTAAGTGAAAAAGCGAGAATCACTGCTTGCGTGGGTTCCCTAGAATGTGCCATGTAGTTGTGGAGATGGGAGGGATGGGATGGTAGGGGAAAAGCAAAGGAGGAGGCAACAACAGCAACAAAATTTTTTTAAAGACTGTAAGTGAACACACTGGCTGGTAAACAAGGGGTTATAACTGTCAACTGAAGTGTGATAGACTCTAAGGAGAGTTCAAATAGTGTAATTACTTAAAAGACTAATCCACCCCAACAAAATAAGTATCAGGAAATGAATTCTTGCATGAAGGAAGGGTGAGGTCAAAGGGAGAGGCATAGAAGAATGAAGGGGGAAACAGGAAGAATTCAGGCAAAAATTCTTTGTATATACCACAGAATTGAGAAATAGAAGGAAAGAGTGGGTTGAAGGGAGGGGACATTGAAGTGACAACACAGATTAAGATACACCATACCTATAAACTGCCTTGTTAAATAACAAAAAATTCAATGCTTACCCTAAAAATTAAGAAAATTGAGGGGGTTGGACAGAAGTGGTGGCACTGATCATGACACTGTATTAATATACAGTTTTGTTGAATAGCAACTGCTTTGTACAACTACCCTAAGATAATACAAATATTCAACAAAATTAGATAACAGAGTAAAAGTATATGAGCTATGAAGGCTTGAATTTAATCAGGGCCTTTTCCATATATCGGGATCTATGATGTCAATATATGGGGAAATTCCCCTTAATGGGATACAACAATATGAACAGTCATTTTCTTCATAGTTTACTAATAGCAGAAACTGAAAGACTTCAAGAAGTACCACTTTGCTGAATTAAGTTAATATGGAAAGTATATGTGTTATATATTGTTGTTCTTTAGTAGAGAATGAAGGTATACTGTCAGTATCTGCACATTATAATAGTAAACAGTGTAATGAAATAGAAGTTATATGGAAGTCATCAGAAATAACAATAAAATAAACATAAAAAGTATGGGTGAATTGTACTAACTCTATATCAAGAATGCACCAGCTGGATAAAGTAAGACCTGCCTGTCATCTCAGGTGTACTCTGCAGTAAAGATCAAGTTCTAAGCCAGGTCAGGCCAAAGATCACCAGGATTTCAGCTAAATATACATGTCAAGAATAGTGGCAGAAATCTGAAATACTAGCAATGTATTGGCCACAAGATCCCAGTGCAGGGCCATATCTGGAAATTGCATAAGAACCTCTGTAAAACAATTAAAGCAATAAAAGGCTCATGGCATGATTCTGATGTAAGCAGCCTTAGTGAGCATGAGCCCATAAGTTCAAACAAGAGCAGCACATAAGCAAACAAACAAACAAACAAATAAAATGTTAAGTTATACACATTTAGGGTAAAAGATTACATGGCGATAATACTTTTAATAATATAATAATCTTGTCATATAATCAATAATGCTCTAATTAATTCATTACATACAATGCTGAAAATTTTAAGAAATGATGTTTCTATTGTTGCTTTTATAATATTCACATAGTTTCAAAGTTTTGATCAAAGACTCCCCAGTTTCAATTACTTGGTTCCTACTGCCTATAGATTAATCACTCAGGAAATATTTTTTAATGGGCATTGCTTTAGGTTGTAGATAAATCTTTTAACAAAGTAAATCTCTGCAATTCAGAGTATCAAAACTTCTTTTACTTCAACATGCTGTTTCCCCTGCAGGCCTATGGTGGCTGATGATTCTTTTGGTTTAAATTTGAAATACAAAAATAAGCTTCCCAAGCTTCAACTCAACACGACTGTGGTGAAAACTACTGATAGGGAAACATCATGTAATGAAGCTCCAGGAATTACTTTCCTATGCCAGGAATTTATCCTTAACCAAATATTAGAAATGAGAATACGTGAAATACTTTGGGTCAAAGACAAAGTTAGAAGTATATTCCCATTGGAGATTTGGGTAATAATAAATATGGTGGCTGTATGCAAGAATATATCACTAGGCAAGGAGATATTTGGGTTCTAATTCAATTTCTCCACATGATGGAGAAGTATGTGGAATTCAGAAGTATGTGAGAATTCAGTCTGCTCTCAAGCTACCAATAAGACTGCCATTTCTGATACTGGAAGAAAACACAATGTATGTTTATTCTAGAAATAGCTGACAGCATGAAACGCTATGCTTTATTTTTTCTCCAACTCCAAATCCCATTAGGATGATGTAAAGTGAGCCAGGTAGATGGTGTCCATGGTTCTACACATGTTTGCATCCAGATGTGTAATCCCAAGCTGAACAATGCCAAATCTTCTACATAAACTACCAGCAAATCCACACTATAGTCCCAGAAGGAAGACACTATTTTTAACTGGCTTTCTCAGAGAACAAATATACCCTCTGTCTGCAGGGAAACAGTGGTGCTTATATTTATTAAGTATCTTCTTTAGAGACATTCTTAAAAAGATAGCCCCTCCTTTGGCACAGAGCAGAAACATGAGTCACTCTTGGAGGATTCTTGTCCAACATAAACCATACATAGTTCAGTACTTTCTTGGCTTCAGATTTATTTTGCCATGAGCACATCAGTCTCCTGGCTACTCTCTTTCCTCTGTCCAACAGGGGCTGAAGCAACATCACATCAATTTGCCTTCTATGGCATTAAATACGTTTGTTGTGATAAGGAAACAGGCAGGACTCCAAGCAGAAAGAAGAAGTCAATCTTGAGAATTTATTTCAGCTCTGCCTTCTCGATCCTGGCCGAGGAAATTTGCTAGACCATCAACACCTACCATATAAATCCAAGTTATATTATTGGCGTTTCTACTTGGCTTGAGGCACTGATTCAGGTAGAACAGAATTGCATCATATTTAATCTTGGCCTATAGAAAGCGCAGGGTGCTTCCTTCATCTGTTATAGTTAGAGGGCCATTGTGTTGAGACTGAATCAGAAGTGGTGTTTCCTCAAACATTTTAATGTCTCTCATGATAAGTTAAGATTTAGTTCTTTGTGTCCTCAGTAGAAGCACAATGTCTGTTTTTCACAAGAGGAACAGAGAGCAGTGTCTCTCTACATCACTTACTATTGGAAACAAACATATTGTCTTTTTGGAAGGAATACTGGAGTGCTTGAAAAAGAGGGTATACCTACAGATTACTCTTGATTATTCTATGTAGTTGTATACATAGTTTGGGGGTCTTCAAATGGGTTATTCATTTTACTAATCTTTATTTTTCCTGGTAGAGACTAAAGAACAATGACAACAACTTGAATCCAGTAGATTTCAACTTAGTGCAGCTGTCATTGAACAAGGCCTGGAAGTGTAAGAAACACTTTGTGAAGCTTTGCTTCAGGCTGTGGTGTAGTGGAGAAGATTCTTTCTGAAAAGTTAATTATAATTTCTCCATGATTAGTTACCATTTTCCCATGTATTGTATAGTCTCTATAACTAGGTGTACATCTATGGCACTTATTTTGTTTTAGTTATTATTTATTTTTGTTAGTTGTAGGGCTTGCACTCTGGGCCTGGGTGTTGTCCCTCAGCTCTTCAGTTCAAGGCTACCACTCTACCACTTGAGCTACAGCACCACTTCCGGTTTTCTGGCATGGGTGTGTGGGGGGGTGTTAGAGATAAGGGTCTTGTGGACTTTTCTGCCCAGTTGGCTTTGAACCACGATCCTCAGATCTCAGCCTCCTGAGGAGCGAGGATGACAGGCGTGAGCCACTGGTGACTGGGCATTTACAGCATTTATAAATATATGGTATAAACCTAAGTCTCATGAGGAAATAAAAACTAAACAATTAGATGACTATGGGAAACTTAATTACGATTAAACAATGATAAAGGAGTAATGAAAGGTTAAAAGCAAACCATCTGCTACTCTAAGACTAGGAACCCAAGAAAGAACACAATAGGGAAGGGATTTCCCTCTGAAGGGTAAAATTTTGGCCAAGGTCTAATTTGAGCAGCTAGAAAATGTAGGCATTCATCATTGTTTGTCTGCTTACCTGAAGATAGAGAATGAGTGGATGCACGTGTGTGCAGAGTTGTTGGCAGCTAGGTGGATGCTCAGGCACGTAAACAAACCACATGCAAGAGATGACAGCACGGCCTCCTGGTAAAGATAAGAATATACGGGTGACCCTTTAAAACTCAGTCTGTGGAAGGAATACTGGTGTCAGTGTATGCAGAACTGTGAGGAGATTGGATTCCAACTTTAGATAGTCACAATAAAGGCCTGTGGCTAGCTGTAATCAAGGCTTCAGCAAAACTGCTCAAGGATCATTTATTTTAAATATACGAGGGTTGGGCATTCCACTACATAGATTCACATTCACATCACCAGTCTACCTGCAAACAATACCCTAGCCTACAAAACTGAAGATGTACATATTGCACTCTGTTCAGGACAGATGTTTGAGGAAATTTGGTGTGTTGTACTCCAGAATACACTGAAAGATTGATTCAGTGCTACTAGTCAAGACACTGTAACCAGCAAATTAAATCGGGATCCTTCTTACAGTTTTAATCATGGAATACCAATTGACCCCCAATAATGCAGAAATAGCCTAGAGAATTACAGTGTCTGTAAGGTAAGTGTTTCATCTTAACAAGAACAACAAACAAGGCATTAACTACTTGTAAATGAATAGCCTTGCCAGTAAGGCGACAAGTCCCAAACAAGCCCAGAAAGATGGCTCTAAGTATGGAAAGCCACTAGTAGTGATCACGTTGTGCTGAACTTGCAAACTGGGGTTTGGTCTTTAATGTGAAGGCCAAATTGCACATACACACACACACACACACACACACACACACACACAGAATAGGGTTTCCTTTTAATGTTATAATCCAGTTTCAGTTGGTCTACATCTTGCCAATACTATACATCTGCCTTTTCAATAAGATGGATTCTAATAAGAACAGAGTTAAATCTCATTCTGGGCCATTCATAATACAATCAACTTTGCAAAGACAGTTAATGATGAAAATCTGTCAATGTCTCCCTAGAAAAGTAGCAAGTCATTTTTCCTATCAGTGAGCATCACATCATTTACAAGCTATGAAATCTCAATTCCATTTCATTGCAGGGTGCTTTGAGAAACAAATGATAACAGGTAATGGAAATGAAATTACTTTCTAATACTTAACACCTAATTAAAATATTAATAATAATAATACATGTATTTAAATTACATGATAAGCTTTTAACATTATTACTAATTTTTTTCTATTTTTATATGCTCAATTACTTTTTTGGCAAAATAACACATTTATGTTGGTGAATGAAAGAGATATATTAAAACACCATAGGACTGTTTTGAATTTGTTAGCTGAAGAAGATGTTAAATCTTTGGAATATCATCCAGATATAATAATTTGAGAATATGTATATATATATATGTACATGCATATATACAAATATATTATGTGTGTATATGTATATATAGGTATATACACATATGTATGTACATACATATATGCACATCTATATACATATATAGATGGGAGATTCATACATAAACACACTGTAGGACAAGTATTGATTTGATGTATTTGTGTTAGTGAATATAAACAGAGTTCTTGCTTTTAAGAGCTGTTGTTTTTTTTCCAGATTAGTTATCTGACTTCTTGTTTACAAAGCATAGCAGTTGAAGTGAATAGAATAGGAAATATTTAAATATAAGATATCTGTCATTGCATGGGAGCAGTTTCTTTTTGCAGTCCAATGTCAACTGTAAACTTCTTATTATTATCACAGTGTGATCGAACAGTGTGATTTTGTTTTTCATGGCCCCTGTGTTAAATTGACTTGTTGCAGTGTCATCTGCCTAGATAATGAAAAACATTCCCAGTAAAGATCTGACACCCATGTGTTACAAACAGGATTCATACCACTGGGGGCTCTGCTGTGGGCTACGAATATTCTTTTCCCTAAAGTTTTCATGTCTCTGAAAGAAAGTTATGGAATGTATCTCCTAACTTGTACAAAACTCAATGGGATGACTCCATTTAATTCCAGGTATTGTAAGTCACTGACTGTGGTTCAAAGACAGCTTGGACTAGAAAGTGCGTGAGACTGTTATTTCCATTAATCTACCAAACAGCCAGAAGTGGGGCTGTGGCTCAAGTGATAAAGTAGTAGACTTGAGTAAAAAAGCTCAGGAACAGTACCCAGGCCCTGAGTCCAAGCCCAAGATCCAGCATTAAAACAAACAAAAAAGAAAATGAAACAAAAAACACTTGAAAACTGCACTGAGTAAATTTATGAACAAAGGAAGAAAGGAAAGCTTACCTTATTCAGTCCTCTACAACATTCTTGTTAACATATACATAAAGAATATTAAATAACATGAGAGGATTTTTTTATTTCAGAGTCAAACAATAAGATTAAATTGTTTGTGTGCCTGTGGGATTCCAAATAATTGTTAAAGTTGAGGGAAACTATTTTGCTTCCTTTTATATATCAGCTGTCTCCCATTGATGAAGGACAACACCATGGCCAAGTATAAAAATAGAACTTTGCATTTTTGAGGTTGGCACACAGACTCTTTAGTTATTTTGCTTATTTTCAAATTTCTTAAAACTCTTGGAGTTTAAACATTTGGAAATTAATCACTATAAAAACTTACATAAAAATGTACATCTTTAATTTTTGGCTCTGTTGTAAAGAAAGAAAATATAGAAATGACTAATTCATTAAATAAGAGAAAATGGATGATTTTAGGAAGAAGAAGGTAATGTTAAAATATCTCAACAGTATTTATATTATTGCAGTCATATTTTATTTTAACTGGGAAACTAAATATTATTTCCTCTTAGAAATGCAACCAAATCCTCTCACTTCAGGCCTCTTCATTACATGCCTAAACCTATGTATGCCTATACATAGCTGAGTTATGTTTATAGACAATTTCTCATGCCAGGAATGACAGCAAACTCATCTACACACAGAATATATCATATCCTGAAACATTTTCATATAACCATTATTTAACTATACTTTTTCACACCGAAGAATATTTAATCAGTGCTAAGTACACAGGTTTGTCATTGTGTCCTTTCTTATATTGTATTATCTCAGTTCAACACAAAAGGCTTAGTATTTTATTATATATCACCTTCAAATATGCATGTAGATGGTCAGATGAAGGACTAGAGGAAACTTTTCATTATCTTGCTGTGTTTCCTGTGCTTGGTTTTGTTTTGTTATTTTTATTCTTTAAAAAAACAAGTACGATTTATCCTACTTTACTATGCCACATCTTGACATTTGGAGTCCTTTGACTCCTAGAGGATTATTTAATTATGTGTGTCATGTCCCTGCCAGGAGTAATAAAGGTCACTTACCCAAACTCCAATTAAAATTTAAACTTTGTGTTAATAATCTGTTACAGAGAAATCCCAACATTTTCAGAAGTTACTTTCCTTCAACCAGGTAGCAGAGCAACCAGATAATTAACAAGCAGGAAATACAATGTCAATTAATGGGACCGTCTTTCCCTTTTGGCTCCCTGGTCTTCCCAACATGACACCTGGCTTAATCGTGTCCTCTTTGTGAACCAAAAGAGAAAATGAATTAAAATTTAGAAAGAAGAATTTTTTTTTCTTATTCTCCTAAAAGAATGTGGACAATTCCTTTTAGAATCTGAATGTGTGCATAATGCCCATCTGTCCTCTCATGTCAAGTCTTCTACTAGAAAAAGAATCAGATGGACAAATGAGTACTTGTCAGAAGTGATTCATCTAACTGCCCAAATAAAAGAATAAAAGAAGAGGACAGTAATTGGCAGCATAATTGGGGGCATTCTGAGAAATGATTAGAGTTGTTTGTTTAGTAAAAGACACTCTCTAGTGAAGGCAGATGTGAAATAGAGGTGACTGAAGGGAAAACAGAGGTACAGTGTTAAACTTCTTTGACAGAGATAAAGTTTCAAAGTAAAAACTGCCTATTATGAATTACCAGAGAACAAAGGTCTTTATTATATTTTTTATTAATAATATGGTATAATTATGCATTTAAAATAAATACTATTCTGAATGATTTATTTATTTGAATATATTGAATATTTGAATTTTATTCATTTATAATATAATATTTTTAATAGATAATATTTTCACAGGGTATTTTTTTGTTTTGTTTTGTTTTGTTTTTTTGGGTCCGGTCATGGGACCTGGGCACTGTCCCTCAGCTCTTCAGCTCAAGGCTAGTGCTCTACCACTTGAGCCACAGTGCCACTTCCGGTTTTCTGGTGGTTTATTGGAGATAGGAGTCTCACGGTCTTTCCTGCCTGGGCTGGCTTTGAATCTCGATCCTCAGATCTTAGCCTCCTGAGTAGCTAGGATTACAGGCGTAAGCCATCAGCGCCAGGCACTCACAGGGTACTTTTAATGCCAGTTTTAAGCCTTGAACTCAGGGCCTAGGTACTATTCCTGAAAATTTTATTCAAATATACCACTTGAGCCACAGCTCCACTTTTACCTTTTTATGGTGGTTAAATGGACATAAGAGTCTAACATATTTTCTTGCTTAGCTAGGCCTCAAATCATAATCCTCAGATCTCAGCCTTTTGAGTAGCCACAGGTGCCTGGAGTCACATTTACTTCTTAATGCATAAAATTACAGTAATTACAGGCTTCCTTAAATTGTTCTAGATGCAATTATGACAAAACAACTGATTTTGATGTAAGTTGTTCAATTTCACTTTGGCAAGACCTATCAGAATACTCCCAGTGTATGGCAATGATCTCACAAAATTATAATAAATATATATATATATACATATTTGAATACACATACACTTATTTATCATCATGCATTACATTTATAGTCAGCTTTTTGTGAGTTACCATATAAGATGTAAGTCTGTATTAACTAACTTTGAGACATATCATAAGAAAGTCAAATAATGTTCAAACAAAGATGTTTCAAACGCAATAAGAGACTGAACATATTGCCAAACAAGAGATATGGCATATTACATTCTCGTACCTCGTATCTGCTATGTTTCTAGGCCTCCAGAACTGCATCCTGGATATTAAAAAACATCTCTCACTTTACAAGTTGGAGATTGCAGACAGAGGTATGATCAGTGTTAGTTCTGTTCTCATGAAGTGTCTCTTGCTTGGGATTAATGTAGCTGGCGTCTTTTGCTTTGTTTTTCTTTAAAATGTGGGTGGTAATTCTGTAGCAAAAACTACATTAACCTCTCTTGGTTTTCGTCTGTCATTTTTTTAATATTTTCTTTTTATAATTAAGTTTTTTATTGTAAAAATACTGTACAGAAGGGTTACAATTACATGAGCAAGGTAATGAGTACATTTCTTATCAAGTATTGTTGCCTCTTCCTTTGTTTTGCCTGTCATTCTTTAGTGGAAAAAACCAGGGCTTATAGGAGGAGTGGTCGTTTCTGTGACAATGGCAGTGAGTACCAATATGAGCCTGAAATGTTCTATAAAGACAGATTACATAAGAGTTTCACACACAAGAGGACAACAAGACACAGGCACTGACTGAAAGACCGTCCAGTTGCAAAAGATGGGACAAATTACAACAGGGTAAAATACTATGACATTTTCACAATTGTAATCCAAATGGCTATGCAGTCATAATGATACAAGCAAATAATTGAAGGAATACACCACCAGTGTCCTTTAGCTCTGATCTTTGTCATCATATTGGCCATGTGGAATGTGCTTGAGCAATCATCAGTTATGGATTCTTTATGCTGTTTTCAGTTTTACCTGTTATATAGCACTTCAATGAACTTCATAATGTACGTCTCTGATTATTTGTTAAGAACCATAAGTCACAGAGTTTTAGATTCTTAAATAATAAAACTTAAACATCAAAATTACTGTTTGAGCTGGGTGATGGTGGCGGCAAACACCTGTAATCCTAGCTACTCTGGAAGCTGAGATCTGAGGATCACCTTTAGAGGCCAGCCAGAGCACTAAAGTCCATGAGACTTGTGTCTCCAATGATCCACGAGAAAACCATAGGGGTATTGTGGTTTAAAATAATGGAGCACTAGCCTTGAGGGGAAAAGCTTAGGGTCAGCACCCATACCCTGAGTTCAAGCCCCATGACCTACTAAATAAATAAATAAGTAACAACTTGATCCATGGGCTGAAAATGGGTACTGTGTCAGTGGTAGCACAAACAGTAATCATTTTGTACAACTACAACAGAGATCTGGACCAATATATAGTCAGTAAACAATATTATTTATACAAGATATTTTTTCACAGACTTCAGTGATTTCAGCTGGAAGTGAGAGGAAAAGGAAATAAATAGGAAATATCTATTCATAAAAATAATTATTTTCATCACAGAGAAGGAATTAAAGTTATACATAACCTAGTCAAAATCGTATTTGAAAAATATGATCAGCATTCAAAGACAAATGTGTTCCTCTCTAATAACATTGCTTTTTCCACAGCACTGAAAATGAGAATCGTTTGCAACATTCAAGAATTTATTCATTTGGTTCCCAACTTTTTTTTCTGTTCTAGTCCTGGGACTTGAACTCAGGGCCTAGGTGCTGTACTTGAGCCCTTTGTGCTAAAGGTTATCACTCTATTACTTGAGCCACAGCTTCATTTTTGGCATTTTTTGTTGATTAATTGGAGAATAGAGTCTCACAGACTTTTCTTCCGAGACTGGCTTTGAACCACGATCCTCAGACTCCTCAGTAGCTAGGATTACAGGAATGAGCCAGCACCAGTGAGTTCTAAGCTTTTGTCATCACTTCCCTACAGTTTTGCATTTATACATTTTTAGTATGACATTATTGTTTTCATAAGCATAATGTATCCATTTATCACTATTGAAACTATTTTTTGCCTAAGGCATCTGGAAAACTATAAGAAATAGTAAGAATATTAGGGAGTCTAATGAAAGAAATATATTTGATCCAGTAAAACAATTTCAAGTTACTACTCATGAGGACCAGGGAGCTAAATAAGTTTGGGATCAGAATCTGAATTTTTCATTCAAATAGAAACATTAAAAATTCTCAGATTCTACAGCACCAGATGCTAGTGGTGAAAATCTATTACTACACTCAATTATAGCACTTCACAGATGTTAATATACTTCACAGATGTGTGTACCACACTAACACAAATGGGGGCAATTTACAAAGAAATAGCTTCGAAAAACAACAATTAATGCTTTTAATTATCTTAAATAATGAAAGTAATTCTTTCATTTTGATTTGTTTTGGAGCCTAAATTAAATTGAATTAAAAATAAAAATAAAATAAAAATTGAGCTAAAACTAAACATTCATTTTTTTCTCCAAGTATTGGAGCCTGAATTAAACTGAACTGAAAGTAAAAATCCATTTATTCTTCTCCATGTATGGAAAGTGCCTATGGAACAATGGTAGTCATGTTACATCTCTTTCTTTCTCTACATTTTTAATCATAGAAATCTTGATATTGTGTCTCCTCTAAGATCTCCAGACAATAATTTATGACTCTCTTCATGAACTATAGGTTTAAAACCTATAAAACTAAAATATAAATTTAAGATGCTCCAAATTATGATTTGTTTGGGTATCACTTTGCTGTAACAATAGAAAAACTCCATATCAGCTTTATCTGAGGGGTAGACATCAAAGCACAGGCATATTAAAAACACCAAACAAAATTATCTTCAGGCTAGCTTTATAAATGTCTATGAAATATAGATAAAGATTATTCAGATTTGTATCCTACCCCTGTCTCGGAGATCTCAGGATGAATATGCAAATATTTCAAAAATCCAAACATCAATCTGAAGTAATTCTGGTCCCAAACATTTGAGATAAAAGGTATTGAACCTGTTTTATTACCTTTTTGTATGTAGTATATCTATATGCACAGGAACTAGAATTAACTTGATTGGAGAACTGGTACACTAAAGTACTTCTAAAATAAACTGTTCTTAGTTTATAAATTTGTGAATTGATTTCATTGATGTCTCATATTTTAAACCATATTTTGAGACACTACACATTCTCAAATATAATGCAATCCTCAATGCAAATTAAACTGCTCCTGATGATGTTAGCCATTTGTTAGGAAGATTAGGCAATGTAACAAAAGAGCTCATACTCTATTTGCAGTACCATTTGTTCTATATATTCCACGGGATGTGCCTTAAATTATAGAGGATGAAAAGTCCCATTTTCTTATCAAAGTCATTTCTTGTTCTAATTTGTAAGTGATAAATAACCCATAATGTGTCAGGTGTTATTGAGATATTGCAAAAATACACATATGCTCACCAACAAAACCTTATCTATTTGTCTGTCTGTCTGTCATCTCCTATCTATCCTCTATCAACCTATCATCTATAGTCTTTATATTAATCTTGTCTTCTCCAACTATCAATCAGCTACCTATCATCTATTATCCACAAACTTTCTATTATCTATCTCCTATCGATCTTCTATCTTCTATCACCAATCTCCCTACTATGTATCATCTATTATCTATCTTTCTTTCTACCAATCTGTCTACCCATCCATCTGTGTAAGCCACACTAAGATATGATATAGCACAGACTGAGTAGTTTTACACTGTCAAAGGACCCACAGCTTCCTCAATGTCCCCTGGGTCTCCAGGGTAGAACAGGTTTTCAGAGAAAGGCAATCCTCCTACAGAGGTGAGAATTGCAATTTTCCTCACCCCTGTGTAAACCTGTGGATTGGAGAATTAGGCTTATAATGTGCAAAATTGAAAGAACAGTAGGAGCAAAAGGCATGTTTTAAAGAGATTTTGACTTTGAATGTGGGCTCATTTGATGACAAATGTAAGAAGACTGTAAGTTTCATATTAATAAAAGGAACCACAAAATGCCTCCAACTCTCCCATTGTTCACATCCCAGGAAAGAACAAAGAAGACATTTTCCATTTTGTATGTAGTGTTTTTGAATAGATGTGCTTCTGTGTGAAACTGACATTTGTTACTAATAGTTTTTACATTTAAAAATCAAAGGAAAAGGTTCAGAATTGTGATTTCAAATCTTATTCATGAAGAGTGGCCCAAAGAAAGAGCCAATCTTACTTGATCAGGCTGTACACTTATTAACATTATTTGGGAAGAAACTAGATACAATAATTGATAATAAGCCCCCAAACAGCTTTCAGAACTGAAATACTCTTCTCCATGTCAAGAGTGTACTTGTGTGTTAACATTTTTAAATGCTATAAGTGAAAAGGAGAAATGGATTTTCCTTATTCATTTTCAATCAATAGAACAATTAATCAAGAGTCTTTTTATTAGCAGGTAAAACTAATCACATCATTTTAATATGAGATGTAGCCAAATTTTTAAATAAAAATCTCTTCTATTCTTTCTCTCCTTAAGATTGAAATACCTCTATAATTCACTCCTCTGTCTTCATAATATTATATTCATATATGTGTGCTTGTGATAGTGCATAACTTACAGATAAATATATATTATGTACATGCATATATTATGTACATGCATATGCAAAATTATATTTTATCCTTTTTTCCTTCAAAGGTTATCCACAGAGATGATTAATTTATGCTTTAGGAAATTCATTTAAGAAAGAAAAGAAAGGAAAATACAACTTACATTCTACTTTAGGTTAATATCTTCATTTAAATTGATTTTGAATAGTCTTCTCATTTCTGATATTTGGTAAATCATTTTTGCGCAGAACTCTTTAGTCCTTCTGTTTCTGCCTCCTGGGGCAAATATTTAACATCTAAACAAAAACAATGCTTTACAATGAAACACACATCCCTTACAAGCACTAGAAATCTGGGCAAAGAAAGGGTATGGCAGCTGAATGGGAGAAATTTTGAGATTTCCAGCAGATTCTGAGTCTGTAGAAGTAAATGCCTTAATGGAAAAATGTCTGTTCAGTAATATTTTTGGCTAATTTAAAAATAAGCCCATTGATAGATCAGGGAATCAAGCACTTCTAAAAGGTAATCTGAATATATTTCTTCCTATAAAAAGACAGAAAGAATTATTTTTTCTGAAAAAGCAGCAGCACTCAGGCAAAGGTCATGGAATGGAGAAATACAAGTGTTCAGGAAAAGATCTTTATGGGCATGAGATAATAAGGCTTACAAAATATACCACCAACATTACTCAAGTAGGAGTTTCTGAGAAAAGAATCATGCTAATAACACACCAAATATGTACTTTCTGATGAAAGGTAATAAATGACTCCCACAGATAGATGTATTATCTTTGTATTTCACAATGCCAACAGCAAATATTAATTACAAAATCACTGAGGGTGGGTAAAAATAGATGACATGCAAATAAATAGCAAATGAAGAGCTCATCTGCTCACTTCCCTCCTTTAAATTATTGCTATCACAAATTCCTAGCTTCCTGGTACCGTCCCCCCTCCTACACACACTGAGTTTCTTTTCCTGAGAACTTCAGAGTTCATGACAGGAAATCCACAGGTTCATCCATTGCAGGGCAAACCTCTGAGCTCCAGCATCTCTGCCTCCTCATTCTGTGGGTGGAATTTCTGTGACTTCTATCAAGCTCCCTGACTCATGGATATTCTCTGTGGCCTTAGGTCTAAGAGGCTCACAGTGATAAATTATGTAACAATAAAGGTTCAATTGGCTGGTTCTCATTTCGTGTGCTGTTCCCTACTTTCCATCAAGTGTATACCAGATTCCCCTTCCCAATCAACTATTTAGAATGCGAGAGTGGCCTCTGAAGTTGATTTTGAGAAATTCGCCGTCATAAAAAATTTAAACGCATTCGATTTTCGTTAGACATTTGTTTAGGAATTGTGCAAAAAGAAATACCCGAAAGGCTTTCAGAAAAATTAACGTCTATCTAAGATTCTCTATCATGTGTGATGGTAATAAAATAAAGTGACTTGACATTGCACAATGATCCAGTAGATTTGTAAAGTGTTAAAATATGAAAATACGACAGGCAAAAAGAGAGAGAAACAGGAAAGAAAGGAAAGGAGGAAGGAAGGATGTTTAAGAAAGCAGTAGGTGTATTTATTTTATGGGTAGGTGAGTAAAATTGAATAATCAGGAAAAGTAAGGTCTAAGTTTATTATTTAGAAAAAAAGTTCATCAATAGACAAACAATGAAAAAAGTAAATAATAAATCTGTGTATTAAGATAAGAGATTTCTTTAAAATGGTGCTAAATCCTATGGCCCTTTTAGTGAGAAATTGGAGATCAGTACTTGCAAAGCTAGAAATCAAGGGGACATTAGTAATCAACTCTGCAGACACACTGATTATAATCTTGAGAACAGAAATCCTCGTGCCTTGTTCTTCCTGGCTATAATGTTGATAGGAAGTAACCTCAGGGCTATGGAGAGAATTACTAAATCTAAAGCTCAGAAGAACTCAATATGTAGAAGAAATCCATCCTTATACTAAATTACATATAACATAGAGCTGTCCTAGCAACACATCATAAATGGAATGATTTTTTAAGTGAATTATGTTGACTAGCCATTTTGGAAACAAGAATTGAAAGAACAATGTATTGACAAGGTTGAGTTCAATGTAAAGTTACTAGGCAAGACAGATCTTTGCCAGGCTCTGCTCTAACATTTGCTAGCTCCTGGGCTTGCAAAAGTACAGCACTGAATATTTTTATGGTCTTTTCTCTGGCCAAGTTCTGTGTAGAAATTTCCCTACTGACTAAAGACAGCAGTGAAGTTGGAAAATAGGTCCAATTTTTTCCAATATGACTTCATTTTAACTGAGGACAATTGTAACAATTTCCTAATAAAATCATACTTGGAAGCACTAGGGATTAGTACTTCAAAATATTTTTGAGGGAAACACAAAATAGTACCTAAAATTTATTATGGGATAACAAGTAATATTTACTTTCATATGAATTTAAAAAACAGATCAGTACAAAAATAAACTTATGTTGTATAAAAATGATACAAGTCAAATTATATCATCATCCTCATCCTCATCCTCATTATCATCATCATCATCATCATCATCATCGTAGGTTGTGGGGCTTGAACTCAGAGCCTGGGTGCTGTCCCTGAGCAGATTTTGCTCAAGGCCAGTGTTCTACCACTTTAAGTCATAGCATCACTTCTGTGAGAGTGTCATGGACTTTCCTGCCCAGGCTGGCTTTGAACTGCAATCCTCAGATCTCAGCCTCCTGACCTAGGATTATAAGCATGAGTCACTAGTCCCCATTAGAACTATTATTAATTTCTATTGAACTATTATTATTAATGTGGTTTAAAAATTTATGTGTATGTATGTCTGCTCCTCTACAGTTAAAAAAATAAGTGGAAAACTTAATTTTAAATAGCCAAAGATAATGATGACAGAGTTAGAAATAATATTAATATTTCCTCCATACATAAAATTCTAGAACCATGTGCTCAATCGGTGACATGGCTAGCTTTACAATTTAATTTGGCAATCTTATTAAACTAAAGCTAATACTTCAAATTTGATTCATATTTTGACAAATGTCTTGAAAGAGAAAACAGAGTAGGAACATCAAGTGTTTCCTCTTTGGAAATTTAATGAAAAATATATTTAGTAAGTTCAATTTATCTTGTCAGACATAATATGTATTTATAATATAAATTTTTTTGAAATCTCGGCATGGGTATTTTTGTCATTTAAAACAATCAAAAGCATGGGTCAGAAAGTGACATGCTTTCAAGGGATCTTAGAACAATGAATTTTTCTCATCTAGGTGACCTCTCTGACATAATAAACCAATAATCTGGATATATATTTTACAACCTTGGTATTTATTCTCCCATTATCCTAATTTTATTTCTAATTTTATTTTATTCTTCACATCACACATGTAACTGTCTGAAATGGATGACATCCTTTCAATAAATACCGTTCACTGAATGTCATCCAAGGCATTCATTGAAATGCAAACACTAAGAGAAGAAAGAAGTTGCATGCCTTATTTCTGCAATCCCTGAATGTAACAGACACACTGAGAAACATAATTTGAGCAGGTGAAATTCAAGCCAAAGAGGAGAGATTCTCAAGAATGTTTCATTTTTATTTAGCATCTCACTCTAAAAATCAAACGACCCTATACTATCTTTGAGCATTTATTGAAAGAATGAAAGTCAAGATTCAAAAACGATACCCACAGACCAATATGTTAAGCTATGGCTTTTTAATGTAATTAAAAATAATTAACTTAGTTGTAAAAAGGGTTTTCGGCTCAACAGATGAGTTTATGAGTATGATGCATGTAAATCAATGTCACCTCTTTTATTCTTCATGCCCTTTTACCCCAACTCCCTTAAGATATGACTCTATCTAGAATTAGGTTACAATTCTGTATAAATGTATGGTTTTTATACATTTTAATCTGGAGTTTATTATGTCAGAAAAAGGTGGCATTTATGCCACCTTTCAGGCTGTGTGTACCCTAAGTTCATTGTAAGTATCCTTCTGAAAACACTTAACTGTTGATTTCATAATATAAACAGGAGTTTGGTATGTCAAAACTATGAGTCACATAATTAATGCTAACATAAATTAAAATTTCAGACTGTATTATATGTGCATGCATGTGACACAGAATTCCATTCACTTCTCCAAAAAAGATAAAAAACTAAGATTCAGCCAAAAACTGTACTGAAAGAAAGAAATGCAAGTCTTAGAAACAGAAGTTGATTACTCATGAGGGAAGCTTGATTTTTTTTCTCTCATAATGAGTATGCATTATTCAATTACCAATCTGGTCTGAATAGGACAAGGAGGAGCTGTGGTGTAATTACATACTTGTGATTTTTGCAGTTCAATTTAAAATAACTTCTACCTTTTTAAATCTTTTTTTCTTTATAAAAAGAAACAGACTTATCTAGTGTTCAAGCCCAAGTCACTCTTCAAAATTTTACACACTGAACCAGTTAGAATTTATGTAACATGTAAGAATCTTACTGAGGTGGAAAATAAGAGATATACCCTTTCTTCCAATTTATTCTTCACTTATTTTCCAGTCTAGTAGCAAAATCACTGCAGAGAATGAAAGTCCGTAAAACTGCTGTGGGCTTTTCTTGGTTTCCATTGAGATACATGAGTAGAAATACTTGAAAAACAATTACAAAGGTCTGAGGTGAAGACATCTTCGAGTCAGAAATGAAACATTTGTCTAAACTGCTTTTGCAAAGTAACTGCAAATGCATTCTCTCCAGATTGAAAATATGGCAGATTATCTTGCATAAATTGATTGAAAAAGCACCATCTTATGCAAATTTTTCTAAATTAAGTTCACGGTTCAGTGATCTAAGCACCCCACCAAAAATTAAAATACATCCTACGGAATTCTGCATTTAATTATATCTTGGGAAATAACTGCTCCTTAAAGCCTTGGACAACTCAAATGATCTTTCTAGGACCTAAATTTCTTTATAGCTCAATTTCTTTTTAGCTACTACAGTGCTCTGAGTTAATGAAACAGATTTTAATAAACATCTTAGCAAGCAATTCTAGAGAGTAGAAGAGCATGCTTCCTAGATAAAAATGGCCTGAGAATCCTTATTCCTTCTGCCAATCCTGCCCTCCCTACTGTACCCAAAAGTTTAGAAAATCAGCTAGTTCCCTTCAAATTCAAAATACACTTTGCTCTTTATCAAATGACAACCAGCATCAGAACTGTGTTCTGAATGGCATGGTCTTGAGAAATTATGACACTACCTAAACCATTTTCTTTATGAAAGATATCTTTCATAAGGCAGGATTAAATATAATTTCATTTACAGAAAAAGTTAAATGGCTCAGAAAGTAGTTTACTCTCACAAAAAAACATGCATTAAATAATGGCCAACACTTTCAAATGTTGTATTTTAATATGGTCTCTAGCCTGTTAATTGTTCTGTCCTTTTCTAATGGTACATGGTGGCTTTCTGTATGTGTGTACTAATAGTGAGGCATAAACTCAAGCTTGGGTGCTGTGTCTTAGCTTATTCACTCAAGATAGTGTTCTACCACTTGAGCCACCACTCAAAATCCAGGATTTTGGTGTTTAATGTGTGAAGTCTCACACCTTTCCTTCCCAGAATGGCCTCAAACCACAGCACTAAGATATCAATTTCCTGAGTAACTACAGTCAATGGTTACAGTCAATGGTGCTTGGCAAGCCAGTGTATTTTTTAGTTCTCATAGGTTGGAATATTTATTGTTTCTTCTGATTTTGTTTCCATTTGATAAGAGCTTAAGTTTTCATACAGTGTATTTCTTATGGAATCATTAAATGTAAATATTTATGAAAGAACTGTGATGGTAATTTAAAAATCATTTGATCCAAATCTCTAATATATGCTTCTGGATAATCTCTACAAAAAAATAAAATAGCGTGAGGATGTAGAAGCAAAGGAACTATTATACAATTTTTGTGGTGATGTAAATTAGTGTGGTCATTATGAAATAGAGTGAATGAAGTAGAGATTACTTTTGATACTCCAAATACAACTACTATCTGAACAAGCTTATATTGCTTTTGAGAATATATACAAAGGGAGGGAAAAGATGGTAGGGGAAAAACAAAGGAGGAGGCAACAATGCTTGATAAGAAATGTACTCATTACCTTGCTCATGTAACTGTAACCACTCTGTACAGTATTTTTACAATAAAAACATATTTAAAAAAGAAGTGTATAACATACAAGAGAGAGATCTACATACTTTTTTGGTATGGGTAGTGTGGTTTTAATTCTGACCCTCCATGCTGATCCTGAATATTTTTACTCAAGGCTGGAGCTTTATCACTTGAGCCACAGCTCTACTTTAAGCTTTATTATAGTTAATTGGAGATCAGAGTTTGACAGATTTTTCTGCCCAGGCTGTCTTTGAACCACAATCTTTAGATCTCAACCTCCTGATTAGCTAGGATTACTGTGAGTTACTGGTATCCAGCTACATGTTCATATTTTATAACAGTGAATATTCAGTAAGTAGAGCTAATTTAGGAACTCACAAGCTAAAAAACATGTGTCACGTGCATGGAATATTACTCCATCACAAAGAATAATGAAATCATGTTGTTTGCAAGAAAATGTATAGAACTGGAGATGATTATGTTAACTGAGGTAAGTCAGGCCTAGATACACAAATATTGCATGTTCTGATGAGCAGAGTCTTAACCTCAAAAAAAGTAATTATATGACACAACTGTAAAAAAGAAGCTATTTGGAAAGGAGAATCAGTAGTTAGAGAAAGAAAAAAGGAAGGTGAAAATAGAAGAATATTACATAAAGGGATTTATTATATATTTATTGCATACTTATATATACTTATTATAACACACATACAATACAAAAATAGCATAATGGTATCCCTGTACAAGTTAAATAGGAATAAGGAGGAGGCAAAAGAATTAAGAAAGAGGAATATAGATGGAATGGTTTTTATCAAAGTATATTTGATATCATCACAATAATATCCCTTTGTAGAAGTTAACAGTTATCAAACTTTTTAAAATGGGAACACAAAATATTTCATTTCAGTGCCCCACAAACCAACTGAAACTCACTAAAATGCATTTTCTCTTCTCATCACCTCGTAGAAATTAATGCTTTTTTCCCACTTGCTACAATGACTAGGAAGATAGGTCACATATTGATTTTGGACCTAAGTACAGTCCTACTGAGAGTGCTAAAATGCCATTCTTTGAATTAGCTAAGACTCATTAACAAGCACGTGTTCTGTCTATACGGGGTAATTATATATGCTACTATTAGCAGTATCAATTAAGATAGATAAAGTAATAGCCTAATTGAATGGATGAGGAGTCTAATGGCTTTTGCCTTCTCCGATAATGGATTATACTCTGTTCTAATGTATAATAAGGCAGACACAGGATCAATAGAATTTTATGCTTAGAAAAACTACTAGCCTGAAGGGTACCAATGCCTAATTCAGGACTCATTACTCTGATTTTTAACTTAATCAATAAGGAATATGTCATCAAGTTAAAAATTTATTTGGTCACCGCAACATAGTGGAACATTTGAATTATTTTTAAATGCATAAACAATATAGCTTGAAGCTGCCATATGCAATTCAAGAATCTGTCTTATTTTGTTTGATTGGTGTGGCTGTTTGTGACATTCTTCCCAAATATGCAAAGTGAATTTGGGTAAATGTGGGTCAACACATTCACACCACCACAGTTTAACAATTCAGAAGGTCTTGCGAATATATGAAGGGGAAAAATTGAAGTGATTGTAGCTCTCCTCAGGAGTCCCTAGTTAAAAGTTAAAACTTATTTTGATGGATGAAGTAAACGTGATTTTGCAGAATTTAGGAATGATAGTGTCTCATATCAATCACTCTCCTGTGTTCAGCCATAAAGTAGCTTTGGGAAAACTTCAGCCTTCTTGGTATTTCTCCCTCCAGTGTTCTTGAGAGAGGCAATTCTGGAAAAACAGGAGAGCTGGCAAATGGGATTCTAGTAAGTTTTATGTAGGTAAAACCATTCAGCTGAAGCGAAAGTATTTTTAGGCAAATGGAAAGTGAATGAGCTTGGAGCGATTCGAGCTTTAACCAAAGCTTTATGAAACTCAGAAGCTTTTTGGAATAGAGTTTCCTTTTCATTTCACAGGGAAACTAGAGATACCAGAGTGATAACTTGTTGCAAAGAAAAGTAAAGGTGGTTCCTTGTGAGAATATGTTTTTATCACAGCAGGTAGAGGTCCCAAATCCCCAAACAGAGGAATGATGGAGGAGCTCTCTGATCTCCAATACAGTACTGATTTTTCTCATATAGACAGTGAGATCTAAATAGAAATAACCCTATCACACAGGAATGTGGGCCTACGGGAATATTGCCAAACAATTAGTGAGGAGGGTAATATGGTAAACTTTCTGGAGAACAATTTATACTCAAATGTAATGCATGAATCTGTTGGCTAGTACTTCTAATATGGATGGTACCTTATATAAAATCTCTAATGAAGCTTTTCTAAATTGTGCTATAATGTATTCTAACGTAAAACTACTAATTGTTTTTTACATTCTAATCCCACCAGATCTGCCATGCAATCCTTAATTTATAATATTACACATAAAGAACCGCATCAGCATGTATAGATATTGAATATTTTCAAGATATTTTGCTGTAATACAAAATTAAATGACATCATCATACACTTGGTTTTCTTTTTTCTTTTTTTAATTTACTGTGTGTGTGTGTGTGTGTGTGTGTGCGTGCGTGTGCACGCGCACATGTGCAGGTACTGGGGCTTGATCTCTGGACCTCCTGAGCTTGCTTGTCTTGCTTGCTCGCAGTTGGCATTTTACCACATGAATGACAGCACCAGTACACAAGGTATAGTTTTGATCCCAGGCTGTGAAGCAAAGGTAACAGGAGAAACTAAGGAAAAGTAAAATGTGGGATCTGTTTCTGCCTCCACAGGAAGGTGCCAGAAATATTTCATAGTTGCTCTGATGTGATGATTGCTTAAATTTAAAGACATGCAAATTCTATTTTAACACTAATATAATTTTGATGAGACTAGGGTATAGTATTGTCAAGACTTAAAAATACTTTATAAAAGCACTATAAGCATTGTGCAGGGCCAATTACTCACAAAGCAAGTGAAGATCTGAAATGTACAGTATGTTTTATGAGGCAATACTGCAGAGAATTAGTGAAAGATAGCTGTGAATAGTATTCTTTCCTGAATAAAATCTAAGGTGATTCTGAGGTACTTGGTCAGTCAGAGTGACTTTAAAAACAGAAAATAAATCAAAATCACTAAAGTAAATATTATGAGGTTGCTGAATAATTTCAATAAAAAGCAAACACAATATAAAGTACTAATCAGATTATCCTTCATTCTAGTAAATTAGGAAATATATAATATAAAATAATGTAAATTCATGAATATGTATACATGTATAAAAGATGCAATATAATATTTTCTGTATATTATATTAGCATATTAAGTTAACATAGAGAGGATGTATTATATGATATATTCATGAGGTGTTAATATATAACTAATATATGTTAATTGTTTATTATTCCCTAGATGGAAGGTTCTGCCGGTACCTGAGCATTTCCATATGTGGTCGGTTTGTGTAGGGTTTGGACCTCCACCTCAACACATGGTTTTTGCCTTTTTAAAATTATATATATATATATATATATGTATATATATATGTATATATATATTTATTGTAAAGATACAGAGGGGCTACAGTTACATGAGTAAGCTAATGAGTACATTTCCTATGGAGCATTATTCCCTCTTCCTTTGTTTTCCCCTACTATCCCTTCCTTCCCAATCTCCCAACTCCTCCCCCACCCCGAAGTTGTAAAGTTCGTTTACAACATAGCGTCTTGTATATTTCATTGTTACAATGGGTTAACCTGTATCCTTATTTCAGCATTTTGTTATTTCCCTTCCCCTTCCCAAATTAGAAAAACGTGTATACAAGATGCAGGGACCTGGAATCAAATACAGTGAAAATAGGGGTTATAATATGGGGGAAGAACATACAAAAGAAACAAAAAAATCACATGGTACATTATAAATGCTTTAAAAACAACAGCAAGAAAGATAAAACCACATGTGTCCCTATCTTGGGTTCATTTAACTTAGCATCATCTTATATGGTCATATGTATATAACTTTTTAACTTTTCTGCTTGTCCTAGACATATACTATTTATTGAAAATAAGGGAAACCATGGGACCTATGTTTCTTTGGGCCTGGCTTACTTCACTTAATATAATTTTTTCCAAGTCTTTCCATTTCCTAACAAAAGGGACAATGCCATTTTTTCTGACGGAGGCATAGAATTCCATTTTATATATATACCACATTTTCTTTCTTTCTTTCTTTCTTTCTTTCTTTCTTTCTTTCTTTCTTTCTTTCTTTCTTTCTTTCTTTCTTTTCTTTCTTTCTTTCTTTCTTTCTTTCTTTCTTTCTTTCTTTCTCTCTTTCTCTCTCTTTCTTTCTCTCTTTCTTTCTTTCTTCCTTTCTTCCTTTCTTTCTTTCGTCAGTTGTGGGGACTGAACTCTGGGTCTGGGCGCTGTTCCTCAGTTCTTCAGCTCAAGGCTAGCTTTCTACCACTTGAGCCATAGCACCACTTCTGGCTTTTTCTGTTTATGTGGTGTTTAGGAATCGAACCCAGGGCCTCATGCCTGAAAGGAAAGCACTCTACCACTGAGCCACCTTCCCAGGCCCTATACCACATTTTCTTTATAATTCATCTACTGAAAGCAGTATGGAGATTCTTCAAAAGACTCCACATAGAGCTCCCCTACACCCAGCAATCCCACTTTTGGGCATTTACCTGAGGATCACAAACAAGGTTATACCAAAGCTACCAGCACAACCATGTTTATCGCAGCATTATTTACCATAGCTAAGATATGAAACCAACCCAGATGCCCCTCAGTAGATAAATGGATCAAGAAAATGTGCTCTCTCTCTCTCTCTCTCTCTCTCTCTCTCTATATATATATATATATATA
>NW_012267286.1:2147941-2184055 GCF_000151885.1 Dipodomys ordii
GTGTATACATACACACACACACACACACACACACACACACACACACACACACAATGGAATTCTATGCCTCCGTCAGAAAAAAATGACATTGCCCCTTTTGTTAGGAAATGGAAAGACTTGGAAAAAATTATATTAAGTGAAGTAATCCATGCCCGAAGGAACATAGGTCCCATGGTTTCCCTTGTTTGCAGTGACTAGTGCATGTCTAGGACAAGCAGAGTAGGTCAAAGGTTATGTACATATGACCATATGAGATAATGTTAAGCAAAATGTACCCCAAGACAGGGACCCCAAGAGAGTTTTTTTTTCTTTTTGCTAGTGTTATAATGTACTTACAATACACTATGTGATTCTTTTGCTTCTATTGTATGTTCTTCCCCCATGGAAAACCCCTGTTTTCACTGGATTTGATGTTGGTTCTCTGCACCTTGTATGTATATTTGTAATTTGGGGAGGGGAAGAGATATTGCAGAATGCTTAAATGAGGATGTAGACTGACCCATTGTGATGAGGAGATGTACAGGACACTATATTGAAAATGAACTTTACAATGTCAGGGTGGAGGAGGAGGGAGGAGTTGGGGAGGTGGGGAGTGAAGTGATGGATAAAGGAGGAGGTAACAATGCCTGCTATGAAATGTGCTCATTACCCTACTCATGTAACTGTAACCCTTCTGTACAACAGTGTTACAATAAAAATAATGTTAATTCATAAATATGTATATATGTGTGTAATAGATACAATACAATATTTTCTGTATATTAGTCTATTAATTTAACATATAGAAGATGTATGAGTTGTTTATAGATAACTAATATATGTTAATAGTTTATTATTTATACATATTATATACATGTTTTATATATATTGCATGCTAGTAATTACCACTAGTGATTTATATGCTAAGTCCATGAATGTACATTAAATGAAATAAAAAATTATGAGAGAAAAAGAAATATTCTTAAACATTTACTTGTTTGTAGGATTGAGCTCAGGACTTTAAACACAACATGGTGTGGAATTAAGGCTTAAATCATCCTCAAAGCAACCTGTCAGAAGAAACAGCTTGAATTTTTAAGAATATGTCAAAATTATAGCTCCTATGAAACCATGTCGAGTCCGTGCTCTTCCCAGTGTCCTTCCCTTCAGTTCTGCATCTGTCAGCCCTGTGGTGTCTCCGCAGAGATGCCTAAGACCGTGAGCGAACACGAGGTACAATAAGCTAAGGGAAATTAAGAAAAAAATAAAAAACAATAAAGATAAAAGAACGAACTATATACAGGGTCTAATGAGAGCCTCTTGTTTCCATAAGTTGGAGTTCATGCTAACATGCTTCATTATATATAGTCCTTTGCACTAAGCTCTTGGGTTCAAGGAAAGGGAATCACAGAAACAGCAGAACAATGGATGAACCACAGCAACATTGATACTCACTTGACACTAGGTGGGATATGAACATCACAACTTGCGGGAGGGGGGGTGGATAGGGAAGAGTAAGTGGAAGACAAAGAGGGATGGGGTAATGATGATTAAAAACAAATGTACTTATTGTCTTACCTATGTAATGGTAACTCTCCAGCTCATCACCTTTCAATTTAAATAAATAAATAGAAGGTGAGCCAGCCACACTAAGGAGGACTGATCCTGATGACTGGCTCTCTAGCATTTGTGATAAAAAAAAAATTGCTATCGCCACCAGCATAACACTCTCCAGGCTGCTGTACACAATTGGATATTTGCATTTAATACTCAAAGCAGCAAGAATGAGGGGGACGATGTGGAAGAGATTACCGGTGTTCTGTATTCATGAATGAATTAATGCCATGGAGGGAGTGGGTTCATAAATGAAGGATGAGTTTGATCCTTTTCCTCTTTCTTCTCTTCCTCCTCCCTTCCTCTTATTTTGTTCTGCCCCTCTACCCTTCAAACTATGGAACTCCCACTATCAGAACTGTACAACAATCTCTCCTTTTCTGTATAACTTTTGTTTATTCAGAAAGTTTCAAAACATCCTCAAATGACAGAACCTGAAAATTATCTCCCACAGCCTACTGGGGAAGACACATTAATGTTTCTAAAACATTTCTAAAGCATATGAAATTTATGAAATTATTCAACTCTGTGTGTAGCAGTGAGAAGGGAGAATCCATGGAGCCAGCTTTCCTGGGTGAACAACTTGACTCTATCAAATACTAGCTGCATGATTTAATAAAATAATCAACATCATATAGACAGCAGGTTATAGTGAAATAAAGTAGGCCAAAGATGTAAAGTCTCCAACAATGGCAGGCATTATTCAGTCCATTTTCTGAGACCCAATTGGAACCTCTTCTTTCAAACAAGATTGACCATAGAATTGTTGCTCCTGAGAACTAAATATTGAGAGATATTGGCTAAACATATTGTAATCTTTTCATTTCAGTTTTAAGCAAATCTGTGCATTAATCTAATAATGTGACACCCTCAAGTGACATTAAATCTTACCAAGAATCTTGGTAAGAATGAAGCTATATCCTGCAGGATTCCTATTGCCAACTGAAGGTATTAGTTTTAATGCAAAGGAAAAGTAACTTGTAGCTTGAGTGTGTATCTTTAGGATATTTTAAATACAATTTTATTGTTATTATTAAGGCATTGTACAGAGGCATTGTCATTTCATTAATCAGGTAATGAGTATATTTCTTTTTGGAAAATATTGTCTCTTCTTTCTCATTCCCTCAGTTTTCCTCTCTATCTTTGTAGCTATATATATATATGTAGGTTGTGGGTCTTGAAATCTGAGCCTTAGCTCGTCAGCTCAAGACTAGGTCTCTACCACTTGAGCCCACAGCAGCACCACTTCTGGTTTTCTGGTGATTAATTGGAGATAAGAGTCTCATGGACTTTCCTTCCCCGGGTTGGCTTTGAACCGCCATCCTCAGATCTCAGCCTCCTGAGTAGCTAGGATTACAGGCATGAGTCATAGGTGCCCAGCTAGATTTATAATTTTTAATGTAAAGAGTAAGGACAGTTTGTGGATCAGATCTTGTCTACCAACCCAAGAAAACCAATATGGTTTCCAACCCCCAAATTACTTGTTTATATGGTTTCTCACAGAAAGGCAATTGCCTTTAATAAGAAAAGGTGACAGATGAAATTTTATTTCTAGGTAATAAAAAAATAAATAGTAAGTAGCAATACAGAAGTGCACATGTCACCAACACTGAGTTGATGGAGGTAGGTGACATATTCTGGGTGCTATGTTCTTGTACTTAGCCTGTAATTTCTTTTCATTGAGCATTTCTGAAGACTTCATACTTTTTTTCATGGGCACAATCTTGTTTATTAAAAACTGTAAGGGGAGGGGAGGGATGGTTGAGAATGTTGAAAGGGGTGAAATTGATAAAAATACATTGTATTCATAAAATGCCTTGTTAATTGGCAACTTCTTTGAACAACTTAAGATAATAATAGGAAAGCAATATGGAGGTTCCTCAAAAAACTTCATATAGAGCTCCCCTATGACCCAGCAATCCCACTTTTGGGCAGTTACCCAATTACAAACAAGGCCATAATAAAGCTACCAGCACAACTATGTTTATCACAGCATTATTTACCATAGCTAAGATAGGGAACCAACCCAGATGCCCCTCAGTAGATGAATGGATCAAGAAAATGTGGTGTATATATATAAAATGGAATTCTATGCCTCCATCAGAAAGAATGACACCGCCCGATTTGTTAGGAAATGGAAAGGTTTAGAAAAAATGAATATTAAGTGAGGTAAGCCAGACCCAAAGATACATAGGTCCCATGGTTTCCCTTATTTGCAATAACTAGTATATGTGTAGAACAATCAGAAAAGGTCAAAAGCTATGTACATATGACCATATAAGATGATGTTAATTGAATATTCTTTATAGCCAGATTGAAATAATTTATTTAATAATCTATTCAAATTGGGACATATGAAGTACTCATATTTTTAAAAAAAGATTATTTGTGATCTTGTCATAAGTATAGTAAATAAAACTATCATAAACAACTTAAAAATATAAAAATTAACTCATTTAACAGTAAATATATACATACCTTTTTGCACCACTTTCAATGTCATAAGAATTTATATGCTTTCGTTTAGATTTACCTAATTATCACAATAGTCATAATACACACACATGGTGTGATAAAGAAAGTGGGAAATGTGATGTGATTGATGAAAGAGAATGAACGACTCTGATCCAAAGCACTGGATATAAAAGTTGTCATGTCAAATTATAACCCCTTTGTAGAACCTGATCCAAAGCACTGGATATAAAAGTTGTCATGTCAAATTATAACCCCTTTGTAGAACCTGATCAAAAGCACTGGATATAAAAGTTGTCGTGTTAAATTATAACCCTTTGTGTGGTCATTTGAAGATTTAAAATAAATAAATAAGCAAATAAAACTACTCTTTTCATTACTGAGTGCCAAGAACTTGGTAAATGCATTTTCATAACTAGGAGAAATAGATCTCATTAGTTCCATATCCTTCATTGTTCTTGTTCTTTCAGTTATTTAAATCATTCTTCAAAAGAGAACAGTTAATATACAGTATTTTTTCTTTTTTATTGTGAAAATATTGTGCAGAGGGGTTACAATTACATGGGCAAGATAATGAGTACATTTCTTATCAAGCATTGTAGCCTCTTCTTTTGTTTCCCCTTCCCATCCCATCCTCCTCCCAACCCCCTACAAGTTGTAAAGTTCGTTTTCGACATACGCCTTGTACATCTCATTGTTGCAATGGGTCCACCTGTATCCCTATTTAAACGATTTATTTTTCCCTTCCCCTCCACAAATTATAACAACATCAAATACAGTGAAATCAGGGCTTATACCGTGGGGGAGGGACATACAAAGCAGCAAAGAAATAATCTTATCAATGTGTTAGAAACAATCGCATGAATGAAAAAAAACATTTGAATACATATCTTAGGGTTCATTTCTCTAACATCAACTTATTTGACCTTTTCTGCTTGACTCAGACATATACTAGATATTGCAAATAAGGGAAACCATGGGACCTATTTTTCTTTGGGCCTGGCTTACTTCACTTAATATACTTTTTTCCAAGTCTTTCCATTTCCTAATAAATGGGGCAATGTCATTCTTTCTGATGGAGGCATAGAATTCCATTGTGTATATATACACCACATTTTCTTGATCCATTCATCTACTGAGGGGCATCTGGGTTGGTTCCAGATCTTAGCTATGGTAAATAGTGCTGCAATAAACATAGTTGTGCTGGTAGCTTTAGTGTGGTCTTGTTTGTGAACATTTGAGTAAATGCCCAAAAGTGGGATTGCTGGGTCATAGGGGAGCTCTATGTGGAGTCTTCTGAGGAACCTCCATACTGCTTTCCAAAGTGGTTGAACAAGTTTACACTCCCACCAACAATGCAGTAAGGTTCCCTTCTGTCCACATCCCCTCCAGCATCTGTTGTTATTAGAGTTCTTGATTATAGCCATTCTAACTGGGGTGAGGTGGTGTCTCAAGGTTGTTTTGATTTGCATTTCTTTTATGGCGAGAAAGATTGAGCATTTCTTCATGTGTCTATTGGTCATCCTTCTTTCCTCTTCAGAGAAGTTTCTTTTTAAGTCTTTAGCCCACTTTTTTATTGGGCAGTTTTTTCTTTGGAGATTTATTTTTGAGGATTTAATTTTTTGAGTTCCAGCTATATTTTAGATATGAGACCCTTGTCTGTTGTTTGGCTAGTGAAGATCTTATCCAAATCCGTGGGCTTTTTATTGATCTCGCTAGCTATGTCCTTTGCCATGCAGAAGCTGTGCAACTTCATGCAATCCCATTTGTCCAACCTTTCTTTGATTTGTTTTGTTTCTGGTTCTCTATTAAGAAAATTTCAGCCTGTGCCAAGGAGACCTAAGGTTTCTCCTATTCCATCCTGTAATGTTTTCAGAGTGTCAGCTTTGACTGTGAGGTCTTTGATCCATTTGGAGTTGATTCTAATGCAGCGTGATATATGAGGATCTAGCTTTAGTTTTCTACAAGTAGTTAACCAATTTTGCCAGCACCATTTACTGAAGAGGTTGTCTTTCTTCCATTCTATTGTTTTAGCTCCCTTATCGAAGACGCTATAGGTCTGTAGGTTCATTTCTGGGTTTTCAATTCTACTCCATTGGTCCTGAGGTCTGTTCTTGTTCAGTACCAAGCTGTTTTGATTACTATGGCTTTGTAGTAGAGCTTGAAATTTGGTATTGATATTCCTCCAGCAGTGTTCTTTCCGTTGAGGAGCGTTTTTGGTATCGGGGTCTTTTATTGTTCCATATGAATTTTTGGATTGCCTCTTCTATTTCCTTGAAGAATGAGGTTGGAATATTGATAGGCATGGCATTGAATTTGTAGATAACCTTGGGAAGTATTGCCATTTTCACGATGTTGATTTTTCCAATCCAGGAGCATAGGTGGGTTTCCACTTTCTAAGTTCTGTTTTGATTTCCTTTTTCAGGAGCATGGGTGGGTTTCCACTTTCTAAGTTCTGTTTTGATGTCCTTTTTCAGATTTTTAAAGTTTTCATCATAGAGGTGCTTCACTTCTTTGGTTAAGTTAATTCCTAGGTATTTTATTTTTTGTGGGGCTATTACAAATGGAGTTGCTTTCCTAATTTCAGCCCCATTTTTCTCATTGTTGGCATACAGAAAAGCCATTGATTTTTGAGGGTTAATATTAATATACAGTATTTTTATCCTATATATACTCCGTTGAGATGAGGATATTAGTAAGGAAGTGGTGAAACTGTTATATAAAGTGAACTTCCAGTGACACAGCTTAATTATCCTGATTCTAGTTTACATTAGGGAATCACTCCACATTTGCCTTTCTAACGCTTTCTTCCCATGAACTTCTGGCAACCAGAAACCTTATTTTCTTAATTTTATCTTATTTTTTGTAAAAATTAAAAGTTATCATTTTAAATTATAACCCTTTTGTACAACCTGATCAAAATCACTGGATATAAAAGTTGTCATGTAACTGGGCACCAGTAGCTCACAGCTGTAATCCTAGCTACTCAGGAAGCTGAGATCTGAGGATCGTGGTTCAAAGCCAGCCCAGGCAGGAAAGTATGTGAGACTCTTATCTACAATAAACCAGTAGAAAACCAGAAGTGGTGCTGTGGGTCAAGCAGTAGAGTGCTCGCCTTGAGCTGAAGAGTGCAGGGCCTGTGTCCAAGCCCTGAATTCAATTCCCACAACTGACCAAAAATTAGTTTGTCATGTGAAATTATAGCCCCTTTGTATGACATCTGAAGATTTAAAATAAAAAGTAAAACAAATCTTTTCATTATAAGTACCAAGAAATTGTTAGATATATTTTCATAAATAGTATTGCTAGTGTTCATAACTATTTCATACTTTGGAAGCATGCAATATATAATTATTTCAGATTGGCTTCATACACTTACTGTTACACATTTACTTCTATATCTTTTTTTTTTTTTTTGGTCCCGTCGTGGGGCCTGAACTCTGGGTCTGGGCGCTGTCCCTCAGCTCTTCAGCTCAAGGCTAGCGCTCTACCACTTGAGCTTTTTTCTTTTTTGCTTATGTGGTGCTGGGGAATCGAACCCAGGGCCTCAGGCATGCAAGGCAAGCGCTCTACCACTGAGCCAACTTCCCAGCCCTACTTCTATATCTTTTCATGGTACAAAATCTCATTTTTTCTTATCACAATATGATCTACATTTTTTTAGATAAACCACAGTCTACTTATCTACTAACCTACTGAAGGCATAGTGATTATCTGCAAGGATTGGCAAATACTAACAAGTTGCTTTAAACATTAGTATATAGATTTCTCTGTGGTCAATAACTTTCAACTCTTGCCTATCTTTATATTGATGAGTTTCAATATACTACTGGTTGTTTAACCACTCACGAATTAAAGAATACCTGATTTGGGTTACAAAGAAACAGGCTATGAACATTTGTGCACATGATTTTTAAGTGAGTGTAAGTTTTAATTTCTCTGTGACAAATATCAAGGTAATAACCACTGAGTATTATAGCAATTACATGTTAAGCTATATAAGGGACATAAAACTATTTTACAGAAGATAGATAGCTTTTAAATTCTCACTATATGAGTGACACAATTTCTCTAAACCCTTCATCACCTTTAAAATTATACTTTCTTTGTTTTAGCTGATAGATTCATAGTTTTATATTCTCCTTTGATTTTCACTTCCATAATAACTGGTGACATTGGTCATATTTCTGGTGCTTATTTTGCATTGCAGATTCCCTTCACCCATTTTCAGTTAGATTATTTTTATTTGTCTTTTTATCTTACTGATTAACTTATATGAAGACATACATGATACATGTATGTATACACATGTATTTATATCCACACATGTATATATCCATGTATGTATATATACATATGTATGCATATATACATGGATATATATTCACATATATTCATATGTATGTATATACATTGATATATGAATATATATTCATATGTGATGTATATATACATGGATATATTCATATATACATCACATATGACCATGTATATGATCTAAATCATATATATGATGTATGTTTTATTCTATTTTATATATTGTATTTTATTTTTATTTTATTGTATATTCCATTTTATTCTGTGTTACATATTCTATTTTTATTTTCTCTTGTAGGTTAATCCAATGAATATTTATTGTTAGAAAATGAGAAATATTATATATATATATATACATATATGACATATATGTGATTGAAATTATTTGCCAGGCATATGTCCACCACTTGATTCTCCTACATCTGTTACAAAAAGTTATATAGCTTCAATTTTAAGTCTATCAACCATTTAAAGTAATTTTGTTATACTACATGAATTTTATGTCAAGGTCCTTTTCTATTTTTGCCTATGGGAGTCCAATTGCTCAAGCATGATTATTAAAAAAGATTATTTTTCCTCCACTAAAATACTTTATCGCCTTTGTAAAAAAATAAAATAAAGTAGCAGTTAGTATTTTATTCTACTCTCTGGACTCTTCGGCATTAGCTAACCTGGCCACACAACCGTGGCACCATGTACTCTGAGATAGGTTGCCATGTTCCACTGGGTGGAAAAGGAAATATCCGCTTCTTTCTAGAATAGGGAAAGTATCTGGTGAAAAGGTATGGGGGAGTGTCTTGCTTCTGTCACATGGTCCTTGGCACATGAGCTCTCCTTCCTCTCCTACAAAGGAGGGCAATTTCAGTGTGACCTGTTTTGGCTAAATGGCAGGAGGAGGGTGAAGCTCTGGCTAAAAACCAAGTCCAAATCCCTGCTACAGGATCGGGAACTGCTCTCTGGGGACAGTGACCATGGGCCTCAGACTGGGGAAGATAGCACACTGGATGTCTGTCCTTGCATGGGGAGGTCCTGGTTTCTCTCGAGGTGTGTTTTCTTTCCTTTGGACAAGCTGGTGAGTTACAGTGAGCAGCTTCTGTAGCTTTCTGCCAAGGACACGTCAGATTTTTTTTTTTAACCTAAGAAATTCATTAACATCTTATCCATCAAGTTCTCTAGAGAGGCTGCTTTTACATCTTCCTTTTGGCATCTTAGTGTTGTGGAGGTTATGTTTCTGAGATTCACAGCTGTGTCATAGTCCAAGGAGGAACTGGTACTCAAAGTACTCATTAAGGCTACACACATTACCTTTTCAACATATTACCTTTTGGTAAAGAACGCCAGTTCATCCCACTTTCTAGAATCACACACAAGAACATGCACTGTGCTAAGCTACTGCATTTTCTAATTCCATCTTGGTTTTCAGACCATAATATTTAATGGCACATATACCCACGCAGAATTATTTTTGGAATACAAATTTCTTAACTGTATACATTTTTTGGTCCACACAATCCTCTCCAATCAGTAGCCAGACACCTCCACTGTACTGAATTTCTCTCAACATATTGGTGTGTTGCATACTTTCTAAATTAAAATATATGTCATGAGGTAAGTAAAAATATGTGCCCATAGTTCTAAAAAAATCTTAAACATGTGACTTGCAAATCCGGATAGAATAAACATGAGTCAAATATTTTAATAAACTTATTCATTTGAAGACAAGTTGGGTAAATAACACTAAGAAAATCTGCAAACATACTGCCCACTGAAATAAATTTTCTATAGGACACACACTTCATTATGATACACTACAGAAAAATGTAAACCTTGAAGTCAGCATTTCCGTGAAAGAGCAATCTACACATAAACTGTAACTTCTAAAATCTGAACCTTTCATTAATAATAATTCACAAGGCCGAACACAAGTAGCAAATTGCCAAAAGATAATAAAGCTTGTGTGAGCCATGTTTAAGTTAATTCAATTATGACATTGAAAAATGTGATCTCTACTTTTGGTTATTGCTTGTGATTGCTTGTTAAAGAAATTTCTTTTGGATTTTTTATTGTAAGATGAATTTTCCTCTGATGAAATGGAGTAGCCCTGTTTGTCCTGTGTTGATTTATATAGTTAAATATCATATTTGTTGGCATTATTTTGCAAAATTCCCGACATATATTAGTCTATTTTATTCTCTCTTGTCAGTTAAGTTAATGAATATTGCTTGCAAGAAAAAGTGAGAATTTGATTGGATAGAAATGTTAAAATTGTCTTAATTGAAACATGTTATATATCATTTTATTTTACTTACTATATAAATTAAATATATTTATATTTTCCTTTTAGATATTAGCTTTGCTGTAAATTCTACAATATTATGATTTATCAATATTATTTTATTTACCTTTAAACCTTTTCTTTCAAAACATATCAATTCTAATTAAATTTAGTCTAAAGTCAAGGAGAACAATTGGATTTTGAGTCCTCTTTTTAAAGTACTTCTTTCACTAGATAATTCATACTATTATTTCTTAAATTAGTTTGATATATTTAAGTTATCTTTCAAGAAATTATCTTTTTTGTTGTGGTTAGCATTTAAATATCAACTGACTTTAGCAGCCATGAAATGGCACTTAACACTTCAATGGTTTCAATTTTTACAAGCCTCAGTACCACAATTCCACATTTTTCAGTTATTTATCTATATGTCTCACATCTAAATTTTATCTCATGGTTTTTTTGTTTTGTTTTGTTTTGTTTTTTGTAAGTTATGGGGCTTGAACTTTGGGCCTGAGCGCTGTCCCTCAGCTCTACAGCTCAAGGCTAGCGCTCTACCACTGGAGCTACAGCCCCATTTCCGGTTTTCTGGTGGTTTATTGGAGATAACAGTTTCACGGACTTTCTTGCCTGGTCTGGCTTTGAACCTAGATCCTCAGATCTCAGCCTCCTGAGTAGCTAGGATTACAGGCGTGAGCCACTGGCACCCGGCTTATCTCATGTTTGTCTGATACTTTTTCACTTTTGAATTGCATATTTCAGAACCTTCAGTAACATAATTTAGTTTGAACAAAACTCATAAAATTATTGTCATTTGTTTTCGTTCTTCAAACTTTAGAGTTTTGGTAACCTTATCTTCTGGCATATGATGCTCAGATAGGTCTAAATGTAAGCAGATTTTTATTCAGAAATTTGGTATTCTCTCTTTATAGACCTTGTATGTTCTTATACCAAGCTATAAGTGCCTTGGTCTGCATTTCTATACTCTTTTTCATATTCATGTTGATTAGGAAACATTTTCTATATTCCTGTCAGAGAATTAGATGAGTTTTTTTGCATCTATATTTTTTTCTAAGAAACTTATGACCTCTTTTGTTTTTTCTTTGTTTGTACCACTTAAGCCATAGCTTTTCTTGCAACATTTTTCTAGTGGTGAATTGGAAATAAAAGTGTTTTGGGTTTGTCGCCTGGGCTGACTTCAAGCCTCAATCCACAAATCTATGTGCCTAAGTAAGGATTCTAGACACAAGGCATTTATGTACAGGTTTTGTTTAAATAATGTATTTCTAATGGTCTTGTCCGATAAAGTCTTTCTATCTTACTGAAAATCAGTTACTTTTTCAAATTTAAGTTTTTCATTTCTTTTTGTGCTTTGATATTCTTTAAAATATGGAACCTTCTTGTTTTTAATTTATTATTGTTAGTTGAATGGAGGAGATTTCAATTCAACATGTAAATGTATGAGTACAATGTACCTTGATCAATGTCAGACTTTCTAGCATTCAGAACCATCTTATTTTAAGTAGAATAAAATATGATTTGGCCTTCCTCTGTCTGTCATCCACAATCTAGTAATGGATTGTGGACTTTTAATCTGCGTTTTAGAATTGTTTCTTTTTCATTCTCTGATGACACCTTCCCTTTCAAAAGCCAGGATATATTTATGAACATTGTTTTATTATTTTCTACTTAATGATTTTTTTATTGTAGACAAATCATTTTAAGTTAGCTACTTGTCACCAGAAATAAGTGCGATGTTTGAAATTCCTTGCTTGGTTTCAAACATTTCTTTAGGTTCAATGACTACCAGCCAAAAAAACAAAACAAACAAACAAAGAAACTATAAATGCAATCAGTGGTACAAAGAATCCTGCCTGTCTTCAGGCAGAATTTTTTTATTTTGCTTTAAGTAGAAGAATATAGCTTGTAGACAATCTAAAAACCAGAGTTTCTTCTTTGTAAACATCTGGGAAAATAAGTTCTTCTTCAATTAGAATTCTTCTACTTGTACCAAAACCCTTTTCATGCACCTTCCAAGTTAGAATCCTAACGTTTTAACTACAACGAGGTTTATAACTACAACTGTGACTAGATGATAAAGATGGGGAAGGAAGTTAATAATCTAAAGACAGATGTGAGCTGAGCTGAGAAAACTCTTCAAAAATAATGCCAGCTTGACTATTCTAAAGAGACTTAAAGTAAAGAAAAGTGTCACACATTTTCTTTTTTTTGTAGGTCGTGGGGCTTGAACTCTGGGGTTGGACACTGTCTCTGCTCTTCAGCTCAAGGCGAGCACTCTACCACTTGAGACACAGCGCCACTTCCAGTTTTCTGGTGGTTTATTAGACATAAGAGTCTTATGCACTTTGCGGGCTGGCTTTGAACTGCTATCCTCAGATCTCACCCTCCTGACTAGCTAGGATTACAGGCATGAGACACCAATGTTTGGCTTCACACTTTTATCTTTTCCATCAAATTCTTCATCTTCAGTGAAGGAAGAAAAATGCAGTGATGCTCAAAATATTTCTTTCTCTGCAGTGAGGTAGTAATGAAGATTGAAAATTGAAGAGAATAAATATCTCCTAATTGAAATCGCAAAGTTTCATCACCTTATCGCATAATCTTCCTGTACTTTCATGATGTTATGGTGGACTGTTTTGTTCTGTACTAGAGTGCTAAGATGGAAAACTGGAGCAGGTAGTCTCAATTGTGCCCATTGTACAACAGAATACAGGAGACATGTTAGAATATTGCTCAAGTTCAGATGTACAAATCCATTGCATTATTCCTTATAAATAAATACAGGCAATATATTGTACTCCTCTTTAACAAAGGGGAATTATTTAAGAGCCTATTGAGTTAGAAATGTTTTTTATATTACTCCAGGGAAGGTCATCATGAGAGCTAAGATAAAATTACAGAGATTAATTTAAAACCTTTAAAAACTATCATGTGCTGACAAATCTCACCCAGTCAAAGAAATTAAGTTTGGATATTATACTTTCTTTTTATCAGAATTCAGCAATAATCTCACAATTATCACATGAAGGAATTATATTAACCTCTTAGCCCAAAGACAATAATGTAAGAAAAGGTGCCAGGTATAAATCAATGTGTGAGACTTTGATTTTGGGACAGTGACCTGAAAAAGAACATAAGATTGAAATTATGTTCTGGCCTCAATAAATGTTCAGCACCACAGCCACAAACAGAGCTATTGACTTATTTGATAGTTGCAAATACTATTATTATTTACATTGGTTAATTATATGTTAATGGAATCATGAAAAGTGTTTGGACCAGATAAAATTGTTGTAAGCAACAATTATTAAAGCCATTTATATATCTGGTCTAAGCACAAAAGCACCATTCATTTATACATGATTACACTGTCTTGTATGTTCATTTTATTCAGGGCATTGAACATAGGAAGAGGGCTGGGAAGGTGGCTCAGTGGTAGAGCACTTGCTTTGCATACTCAAGGCCCTGGGTTCGATTCCTCAGCACCACATAAGCAAAAAAGAAAAAAGCCAGAAGTGGTGCTGTGGCTCAAGTGGTAGAGTGTTAGCCTTGAGCTGAAGAGCTGAGGGACAGTGCCCAGACCCAGAGTTCAGGCCCCATGACTGGACCCCCCCAAAAAAATGAACATAGGAAGATAACGTTATGCATGCTTGTGACTTTGATGCATTCATTTTAAGGTTATCATAGAATAAATGTCTGGAAATTGATTGAAAATGTATATGTGTATTGTTTGTCTATCTATCTGTCTATCTATCTATCTAGCTATCATCTATCTGATACAATATTGACCTTTCTCAGGACTCTCAGGACTCTCTCTAGTGAGCTGAGTGCTGGAGAGAATCTTCAACCAATTTTTCACTCAGCTCTTTTGGACATCATGTATTCTTAACAAAACGACAATTACACTTACCTCTTTTTGCCAGCTCTAAATTATAGGATCTGTTCAAGAATCTCTTCAGCATAAAAATTAAAAGAAAAGAAAAATAAGCTGACACTTGAAAAGTACTGGTTTTTATGGCTTCTAAAGTATTTGTTAAGCACTTCAACCTTGAGCTGACTCGTTCGATATATCAAAAGAAGGCAAAGATGAGAAGTAGCTTTTATGACTTTGAGAATCTTTAAAAATTTGATGTTTTTTAGTGTGTGTGTGTGGGGGGGGGTTGATAACTTCCTATACTCCATTCTTTTTCTTGCCCGTTAAATTCATGATGACAGAATATTTTCACATTCTCTTCTAGAATTTTCTCACAAAGCTCTGTCAAGGTGGCAGCATTTCTGCTTGGTTATGATTGAAAGGTTTTCTCAAATCCACCCATATGCAAAAGAAAAAAATAAATAAAGGAGGAAAGGGATTGCAACAAAGCACAATATTGGCCAGCTAAGGTAGCTTACAACCTTCCCCCGTACTAAATCTTTGCTGTTTGAACGTCAGCAAAAGTGTTCCGTTTCACAACCACTCCCGGATGCTAGAAAACTGGCCTATCAGTTTGTTGCTCTAATTCCCCCACTTTGTCAGTGGAATTCCACGTGGTAAAGACATAACTCTAACCACGTGCATAGCAACACCCGGCAACACGACATGACAGGGTGCTCAGACCATGGCTCAAGACCAGGATGAGGAGCGCAGGGCCTCTCTGGGTTTGGGTTCTTGACCTGATAACGCAGCCCAGCTCTCTTTCTGCTCTGGTTTCCCTATTTTGAAGAAGCAACCCTAATGTAGCTAAAGAAGAAGAGTCAATGACAGCTCTGGTTCCTTCCATTAAAAGAGAGGTCATGAGGAGAAAAGAGTCCGGTTACTCCTCAGAGAGTCAAAGTAAAATGGACTTTTTTCCTCATGTGCACTTCACTAGCATTAAATTACTGAGCAAACTTTCAGCAATGCATGAAGCATTTCCTGATTCAAAAAGGAGCAGTTGGCTGTTGAGGTAGGAATTTCCCTGTGGGAATTGGAAAAATGAGTTTTCAGGAGTCCTCATTTTAATTCTTCTCACCCTGTACATCTTGTTAAATATGCTCCATTTCATTTTTGGGAACCTTGGGAATCTATAAATCCTACTAATATCACTGCTTGGCAGCTACCCAATTCAAATTTTGTACGTGGACTTTGACTAGCTTGGACTTCAGTCTCTATGAATTAAGCGATGCTTTCATCCGAGTTATAGGAAGGCCCTTGGATTCAATCTGTGCCTTGAGATTAAATCACACACAGGCATTTCAGCCTCTTTTTCTGGTACTAAAGTCATTCAAATTATTCCAATTCCATATATCCTTGATTTCTTCATGCTTAGTTGTCACATTGTTTTATTGTTCCTTAGTTTTACCCAAGGGCCACACCATTCTTTTAAGGTTTATTATAGTTATTTACAACTCCAAATGACTATTCATTGTTATGTAGTTCTGGGTTTTGAACTCAGAGTCTTGGGTTTACTAGGCAGTTATTCAACCACTTGAAACATACCCCCAACATTTTGCTAATAGTGAATATTTGAATGGGGTCTTCTGTACACTAGGCTTACCTAACCACAATTTTACGATGATACTTCCTGTATAGCTATGATGTCAAGTGCCTGCCACCATACCCAACTTTTATTAGCTGAGATGAAATCTCTGAACACTTGTGCCCAAGTAAACCTCAAGACATGATGCATGCTATCTCCACCTCTCGAGTAGCTATGTTTACAAGATTGAGTCACTGCACCTGGCCAGAATTTTCAAATTAATATTGCTTTTATACATCATGACAAAAGAGCTGAATAACATTTGGCTGCTTTCTTTTAAAATTACAAAGTGTGACATACAATTGCAATTATTATCAGAGCAAAAGTAGAAACCCAAAATATAATAAATACCACAATGAAAGGAACACTTGTTTGGCCATAAGGAATGAGAATACAAAAATGGAATAGTAGTTAAGAATATAGATTCTGGAAGGTAAGACACTAATAAAACGGCCACTCACTGGCTGTGAGGCCTCTGGCTACTAACGTCACAAAGCCCCAGTTTCCTCATGGATCACATTAAGGTGGGAGTAGTTACTATTTTGTCGATTTCCTTAAGGACTAAGTGAAATAGATAAATCACTTAAAACAATACCTGGATTGGAGAAAAGACAGTAACTGTTATGAAATAGAAGCATGGTTTGTTCTTTGGAGAGAGGACCATGGAGTGGGCACCGGATCACACACCAGACACTGAAAAGTATACCACTTGGAAGAGAGGGAGCAATATTGTTCTGTTGGGATAAAGAGCAAAAACACTCAAAGCAAATTAAATTCAAATACAGAAAACACAATGATGGCTAAGAATCACTAGTAATTCATTGTATGCTTAATGAGAAGCTGGAAACGGTGCTCTTTTAGTTCTCCTTTGTAGTCATACAAAGGGGTTTGATATGAATACCATGCATCTTCATCAATGGTACCTCCTCATCCTTCCTCCTACCTCCCGCCCCATCCATTCTCTCAACTTACCTGAGGGTCCATTTTCACAAATGTACACTGGTTATCATGACAGGTATTTGGCCATCCCCCTCCTGCCTTCATTCACAGAGATTATTGAGACTAGAGGTTACTTGGCGCACTTTTGGGGTTGTCCTAACACTTTTATGTGGAGTAAATACAAAATAAATGATTTACCAGTCACCCAGCCTAATCATAATATGAATCAATTCTTATAAATATATAAAAAGTATTGGTAACTTAGGATATCTTAAAAATCAAACTGTCCCAAATAAGAAGACATCATAAAATTTTATTAATACTAAAACCTCTGATACAGAAATAAGAAAGTTGTTTTTGTGTAATACCAAAATATAAAGATTTCCAATATAAATATTTGCATATATATTTCTAATATAAATGTGTTCATACCTAGAAATGTATGATACCCCAAATTTACAAAATGTTATCATTTCAAGAGATATGGGTAATCTAGTCTTTGAGATCTTTAATGTGTTAGCAGAGAAGTCTGACAAATTACTTGAAGCAAGCATATGAAAACATAATTAGAAAATAATATATTATTTTAACAATAGATGTTTTCAGATTCACTGATTAAATTTAAAGGACTGCTTATTTCTTCCATATCACAGAGGAATAAATAATTGAAAGTTTCTATATCCTGAAGGAGGGCTGTGTTCCCATTAACCATGGTCAATAAGAACATTTATTATTTATTAAGAATATTGGATGTTCTAATCACTTGGCAGCCTTTGGGCACATTTCTAATGGATAGAAGAATGCTATACAGTTTCAGAAGGTCTCAGTTTGCAGATTGAAGTAAAGAAAAGCGAAGGTTAAGTTATGGAAAAAATACAATAGTTTTCTTTATTATATTCATCTAAGGCCAATTAAAATGAAAGTTGGAAAATACACTTTTCCTGTGTTATTTTTTTCTATATAGTTACTTGAACAATAAAATGAGCTCAAAAAATTCAATGAGCAATTACCTTCTGAATATCACTCACTTAGGAAAGCTGTAAGTCATAGGCCTGCGGGGTAAATGTCAAGTGAATGTATTTGGACTGTGGCCACATCTGATTAGCAAAGCTGTGTTCAGCATATTCAACAGCCAGGCATGTATAATTTCCCCATGTTCCTGAAACATAATAGAACAAAATAGAGGCCTCAGCAATCCCTGGACAATTAAGGAAGTGTGGGGCAGGGACTCACATCCAATTAATCAGCAGTTATTGAATACCAAAGATTGCCAAATAAATGGACTGCCTTTGATTGCAGTCTTTTCTAACTGCTTTATTTCCAGCTGCTTCAACTCTAAATATTTCAAATTGTCACACACATTGACTCTATTTAGGATCTGATGGTTGTCATATTGACATAGATTACAAGCCTGTTCCTAATGTATGTCTTTTCTTCTGAATTTGGCACTTAAAATTTGACATCATCTAGAATGGCAGTCCTCCACTGGTCAATTGATATGTGCAGTGTCATAGCAAATCTAGGTAGTTTTTTTAAAGTCTTTTCTACTCACATAAATGTATTAGCCAAATTATGGTAGATTCAGGGGAAACTTCAAATGGTATAATTCCTTAGAAAGGCTAATTCACACTCCAACAAAATAAATACAAGGAAACAGGTACTTAAAGGAGAGATTGGTCATAGGGTGATTATATAATGACAGAGAGAGTGGGAGAACAGAGGCACAAAATTCAGTGGGTCTACTAAAAAATTAAGCAAATAAAGGGAATGGATAGGGGTGGGAATGGGGGAGAATACTGAACAAGATGTACTGGATTCATAAACTACTTTGATGAATAGCAACTCTTTTGCACATCAACTTAGAGATAAAGCAACAGAATTTCAAATTTCTGTATGTTATTGGCTTACACCTGTTATCCCAACTATTCTATGAACTGAGAGAAAGTCCATGAGGCTCTTATTTCTGATTAGCAATAATTGACTTACAAAAGTTGGGTATGGGGTTATGGTTCAACTGGTAGAACACTAGCACTGATAGAAAATGATAGGCTATCTTCAGTAAAAGTTGCTGGCAAAATTGGTTATTCACCTGTAGAAAACTAAAGCTACATCCTTCTATATCACACTGAACCAGAATCAACCCCAAATGGATCAAAGACCTCAGAGTAAAAGTAGAAACACTAAAAACATTACAGGAAGGAATAGGAGAAAACCTAGGTCTCCTTGGCTCAGGCTGAAATTTTCTTAATAGAGACCCAGAAATACAACAACTCAGAAAAAGGTTGGACAAATAGAATTGTATGAAGCTGCAGACATAGCTAGCAAGATCAATAGAAGCCCATGGATTGGGAAAAGAACTTCACTAGCCAAACAATGGACAAGGGTCTCACATCTCAAATATACTTGGAACTAAAAAATTAAATCCCCCAACAACAAATCCTCAAAGAAACAACTGCCCAATGAATAAGTGGACTAAAGATTTAAAGAGAGACTTCTCTGAAGAGGAAATAAGAATGGCCAATAGACACATGAAGAAATACTCAACCTCTCTAGCCATAAAAGAAATGCAAATCAAAACAACATTGAGATTCCACCTCACTCCAGTTAGAATGACTATAATCAAGAACTCTAATAACAACATATGCTGGAGGGGATGTGGCCAGAAGGGAATCCTACTGCATTGTTGGTAGGAGTGTAAACTTGTTCAACCAGTTTGGAAAGCAGTATGGAGGTTCCTCAAAAGACTCCACGTAGAGCTCCCCTGTGACCCAGCAATCCCACTTTTGGGCATTTGCCCAAAGGATCACAAACAAGGCCATACTAAGGCTACCAGCACAACTGTTTATTGCAGCATTATTTACCATAGCTAAGATATGGAACCAACCCAGATGCCCCTCAGTAGAGGAATGGATCAAGAAAATGTGGTATATATATATATAATATATATATACATGTATGTGTGTATATAATGGAATTTTATGCCTCCATCAGAAAGAATGACATTGCCTCATTCGTTAGGAAATGGAAAAACTTGGAAAAAATTATATTAAGTGAAGTAAGCCAGGCCCAAAGAAACATAGGTGGTGCATGGTTTCCCTTATTTGCAATAACTAGTACATATGTAGGACAAGCAGAAAAGGCCAAAAGCCATGTACATATGACCATATAAGATGATGTTAAGCAAAATGAACCCCAAGATAGGGACACAAATATCTTGTTTTCTTTCTTGCTATTGTTTCTAATGTAATCCTAGCTACTCAGGAAGCTGAATTATTAGGACTGTGATTTGAAGCCCTCCAATTAACTAGCAAAAAGCCAGAAGTGGCCCTGTGGCTCAAATGGTAGAGCACTAATCTTGAGCAAACAGAAAGAGCCTAGAGCCATCACATAGAGCCTGAGTTCAAGATTTAGGATAGTCATTAAAAGAAAAATAAATAAGATATAAATATATGTATATTTGTACGCTCAAAACTATTTTTGTAATGAAATATTAGTTTTAGATCATGTAAATTATCCAGAAATTGTGTTTATGGGTAATTTGTTACATACGTGTGTGATTATTGACATGATTCTTTTCTTGTTTTTCTTCAGAAGAAAGGGGAGGAAAGAAGTACTAACTGAAACTTAGTAGATTTGCTCCTGCTCTGAAATCATGGTTGGACTCATGAATATATGCACATATTTTACCCCAAGATTTACCCTAAACTACAAAGCCATAGGTTTTTTCTATATATTTTTCTTACTTTCTTCTGCTTTAGAGATAGGTACATACAATTTATTGTTATTGCCTACACCAGATGCCAACTTCAATTTTATGAATATGACTATGAATGAATACTGCTTGTACAAAGTAATAGTGTCTTTGTGACATCACCCACATCCTGAATTGATGACAGGTGCCCTCCTGTCTTCTTCTTATTACCTGTCTCCCTCACCCTTCCCTTTCCCTGACTCTAATTTGTAAAATCTGTCTTAAGTTATTTTATAATAGTTTTAATAGAAGACCATACCTGTCACCTATAAATTTGTCAGCAGAGTGCTCTGTGATGATGGAATTCACTTTTCCCTAGTAGAGCAGGTCTTTAATCCCAAGTGTTTAATATGTGTTTGCTTGAAATATTTATGCAATCATAATACCACATACATACATGCATATGTGTATATGCATCTTCTAAGAAATAGATAGATAAATAGATAGATAGATAAATAGATAGATAGATAGATTGCCTAGCCTTAGAAGATAGGCAGGCGAATATGAGCCAGAGATGAGCCTAGAAAAATCCTAGCAATATCTCCTTGAAGGAAATATTTGATAATTAGGTTTGCCAAGTTTCTAAAATTTGAGAAGAACCATTTTACCTAAATATAACCCAGAATCAAAGATTTATAAAAGAAATTAGTCATCTCAGAGCTGGTAGCTCTGACTATAATCCTTACAAATCAGGAAGTTGAGATCTGATGATATGAAGTGCAAAGTCAGCCCTAGACATTGTAGTAGTGTTTTACACGTTACCCTTTCAGAGTAACTTAACAAAACAAGATAGATTCACCTACAGAAAGTATAATTTTAGCATACAGTTTTGTAGGCATTCTTGTCTGAATTATTTTTACTGAAAGAACTTTGTAACAGCTAGATAACTTTTTAAGACTTTGGTATTTTCTTCCTCTACCAATCACATTTATAAAGGGTTTTAAAAGTTATTTTTGAATTTGCAATCAAGCATATACAGATTTGCATTCCTTGAAACTGTAGGATAAACGTGCTTTTTATTCCTTAAATATGAATAGAATTGGCCGGACATCAGTGGCTCACACCTATAATCCTAACTACTCAAGAGGCTGAGATCTGAGGATCATGGTTCAAAGCCAGCCCAGGCAGGAAAGTCCATGTGACTCATCTTCAATTAACACCAGAAAACCAAAAGTGGCTCTGTGGCTCAAGTGGTACAGCACTTGCCTTGAGCTGAGGAGCTCAGGGACAACACCCAGGCCCAGAGTTCAAGGCCCACAACTGACCAAAAAATAATAATAACAATGTTGCCAGCTCATAAAGTATAAGTTGCTTAACTTAAAGAGTTTTTTGGCCTCATACTTAACTAATTTGACAATATTTTTCTGGCAAATGTGTTCATATTTATTTGTTGTGGATATTTTCCTTTGTTTTATTTTTTAATTAAGTCACCCTTATCAAGAAGGATCAGATATGTAAATTGATACACTAAATTGTAATACCATTAAGAAGCATTTGAAGATTACAATATATAAAATAATAGTAAGAAATACTCTTATTATAAATTCCTATTTCCCACTTCTACTGTATCAGTTTCTCTAAATGTAACTAATAAAAAGTTTAATGATTTTGATCTAATGGAGAGAGAAGGCCAATCATTTCAAAATAAAAAGTTAACTAAAAAATCAAGTTGAGGGAGAAAACAATTCATATTTAGATATTTAAAATGTTTCACTCATAACCTGTCATTTTCAAACTATATAGATACTCAGGAAATACAGGAAAATATTACTCAGCGCATTATACAGATTTATAAGCAAAGCATAAGATTGCCCGTAAATGATCAACACCAAAAATCTAATTTGTAGTATCTATGTATTTCAGACTTGCAAATTGATAGATTCTGCATAGAAGAGAATGTGGATTAAAATAATGTGCCCACATAAATATCCTAAAATGGGCTCAATTATTAATCTTCATAGTGTATGATTGGGATTTAAGCAAGAAAAAGATAGCTTGAGCTGGGAGCCACTGGCTCATGCATGTAATCCTAGCTACTCAGGAAACTGAGATAGGAGGATCATGGTTTGAAGCCAACCTGGGCAGAAACAGCCATGAGACTCCTACTTCCCACCTGAAAAGTGGTGGAGAAATATGGTAGAGACCTAAACTTGAGCAAATGGAGCTCAAGGGCAGGGCTCAGGCCCTGAGTTCAAGTCCCACAACTGGGAAAAATAAAAAGCTTAGTTTATAATAATCCATCCCCAATGTTTTTAATTGTTCCTTTTTAGCAATAAATAAAATATAAAATATTAGTTTAGTTACTACCTACATGTCAATGTCAATCAGCCTTGGCCTTGGAGTTATTGAATGGCAGTATCAGAAAGATCCTTAAAAGCCAAAAATGTACTCAAAAACGGTCTGCTTTGAAGCCAGAAAATAGTAGAGAAGAGGTAACAAGAAATGTTTAACTAAAAATCCTAGAATCATTATTGAAAAAGCATCTCTTCAAATATTTAAGGATGCACATGTATATAAATGTAACATGAGAAAAGAAATTGAATGACTTTGGAGAATAAGAAGAGAGGAGATTTAGGATTTTATTTCCTTCTATTTTGTTTTATGATGCATACATTTAGGCAATCTGGGACAATCTGGATTTCATACCTGCAAGCCATTTGGCAAGTAATTTTAAAGTGTATTTTTGTAATCTCCTTTTCATTGTCATAAAGGACAGAGCAAGTAAAAGAATACTTATATTTTATACTAACTTGTCTACTTGTCAGGTCATTCTTTCAAAATACTTATTAACTCTTCCTTCTAACAGTATCTCCACTTTCACTGCCTTTTCCTACCTGAAAATGGCAGGAAAATTAAATTTCTGAATTACTCCTTTGACAATATAACGTGTCTTCATAAACTCTCAGTAATCTCTTCTTCCTCCAATCCCTTTCTTTTTACTCTCTTCTGGCCATTCTGGTGCTTGAACCCAAAGCCTCATGGTTGCTTAGCTTATGCTCTTACCACTTGAATGATACTCTAGGCCAGCTTTTGGCTGTTTATTTTGGAAATTGAGACAGACTTTCTTGCACAGGATGGTTTTCAATCACAATCCTCCAGATTATCAGCCTCCTAAGCAGCCAGAATTACAGACCTGAGAGACAAGCTTCTAGTTTGTATCACTAATTTCTATCACAGAAAATTAGAGTAAAATGCTTTGAAACTTTGTTTGAACTTCTTCTGTGACATTTTTCCTAGACTTTTTTTCAGGCTAAATCAAAGACATTTCATATAAAAAAGCATGTCTTATATTTGCTCATATATCAAAGATTGTCAGATTGATAATCCGATAACCTAATTTTAATTTTGTTTTAGGAGTTATCTGCTTTGATAAATTATTTCATTGCTCTGGTCCTTAGTTTTCTCATTTATAATTAGAGAATATGTTCCATACAAATTGTTCAGAGCATTAAGTAGCAGGAAGAGATGCCTTAGTATGTAATGAACCATCTAAAATAATTTACTGAGTGAAATCCACATACTACAGTATATACAGAAAATGGTACAGAGTCTATATGTGTGTATGAAAAGTATATAAATCAGGACTTTTATTCCTAAATTACATACATATGTCATCATTGCTACTGTAAGCATCATTTGCTGATTAAACTTTGAAAGAAAAGAACTGCGATTATTCTTTCCATTCTGCAACCCCCATTATAACATTTTCTCCCTCCCTACCTCTCCAAATCATCCCCATGAAGTTGTAAAGTTCATTTTCAACATAGTGTCTTATACATTTCATTGTCACAATGGGTCAACTTGTATCCTTATTTCAGCATTTTGTTATTTCCCTTCCCCTCTCCAAATTAAAAAAAAATGTATATACAAGAAGCAGGGCACTGATATCAAATACAGTGAAAACAAGGGTTGTACCATGAGGGAAGAACATAAAAAAGAAACAAAAAAATCACATGGTACATTATAAATACATTAAAAACAATAGCAAGAAAGATAAAATAGCTTGTGTCCCTATCTTGGGGTTCATTTCACTTAGCATCACCTTATATGGTCATATGTACATAGCTTTTGACCTTTTCTGTTTGTCCTAGACATATACTAGTTATTGCAAATAAGGGAAACCATGGAACCTATGTTTCTTTGGGCCTGGCTTATTTCACTTAATATAATTTTTCCAAGTTTTTCCATTTCCTAACAAAGCATAGAATGCCTATCTATCTATCTATCTATCTATGCCATCTGCTGAAAGGCAGCTGGGTTGGTTCCACATCTTAGCTATTGTAAATAATGCTGCAATAAACATAGTGGTGCTGGTAGCTTTAGTATACCCTTGTTTGTGATCCTTTGGGTAAATGCTCAAAAGTGGGATTGCTGGGTCATAGGGGAGCTCTATGTGGAGTCTTTTGAGGAACCTCCATACTATTTTCCAAAGTGGTTGAACAAGTTTACACTCCCACCAACAATGTAGTAAGGTTCCCTTCTGTCCACATCCCCTCCAGCATCTGTTGTTATTAGAGTTCTTGATTATAGCCATTCTAACTGGGGTGAGGTGGAATCTCAATGTTGTTTTGATTTGCATTTCTTTTATGGCTAGAGGGATTTAACATTTCTTCATGTGTCTATTGGCCATTCTTATTTCCTCTATAGATAAGTCTCTCTTTAAAGTCTTTAGCCCACTTATTCATTGGGCAGTTGTTTCTTTGAAGATTTGTTATTGGGGGATTTATTTTTTTTTTAGTTCTAAGTATATTTCAGATATGAGGCCCTTGTCCATTGTATGGCTAGTGGAGATCTTCTCCCAATCCATAGGCTTTCTATTGATCTTGCTAGCTATATCCATTGCCATGCAAAAACTCTTCAGTTTCGTACAATCCATTTGTCCAACAATCCATTTGTTGTTTTTCTGAGTCTTTATTAAGAAAGTTTCGGCCTGTGCCAAGGAGAACCTAGAGTTTCTCCTATTCCTTCTTGTAATGTTTTCAGAGTGTCTGCTTTGACTTCTAGGTCTTTGATCCATTCAGAGTTGATTCTGGTTCAGGATGATATATACAGATCTGGCTTTAGTTTTCTTACAGGTGTTTAACCAATTTTGCCAGCACCATTTACTGAAGAGGCTGTTTTTCTTCCATTTTATTTTTTGGCTCCCTTATCAAAGATTAGGTGACCATAGGTCTGTGGGTTCATTTCTTGGTTTCCAATTCTATTCCATTGGTCCTCGGTATGTTCTTGTGCCAGTAACAAGCTGTTTTGATTATTATGGCTTTGTAGTAGAGTTTGAAATTTGGTATTGATATTCCTCCAGCACTGTTCTTTCTGCTAAGAATTGATTTTTCTAGTTGTGATCTTTTATTGTTCCATATTAATCTTTGGGTTGTGTCTTCTATTTCATTGAAGAATGAGGTTGGAATATTAATAGGTATCACATTGAATTTGTTGATAGCCTTGGGAAGTATTGCCATTTTCACAATGTTAATCCTCCCAAACCCAGGAGCTTGGAGATTTTTTCACTTCCTAAATTCTTCTTTAATTTCCTTTTCAGGTTTTTAAAGTTTTCCTCATTGTGACACTTCACTTGTTTAGTTAACTCCTAGGTATTTTTGTGGGCTATTACAAAAGGAGTTTCTTTCTGATTTTAGCCTTGCTCTTCCCATTGTAGGCATACAGAATAGCCATTGATTTTTGAGGGTTAATTTTATACCCTGCTAGTTTGCCAAAGCTTGAGTAATTTGGGAGTGGAATCCATGGAGTTATTTAAATACAAGATCATGGCATCTGCAAAGAGGGAGAGTTTTACTTCATCTTTCCCTATTTGGATCCTCTTTATGTTGCATCTTGTCTTATTGCTGTAGCTAGGCATTTTAATACTAAATTGAAATGAAGAGAGTGAACATCCTGGTCTCATTCCTGAGTTTAGAGGAAATGGCTTTAGCTTTTCACCATTAAGTACAATGCTGACTGTTGGTTTGTCATACACAGCCTTTGTTATATTGAGGACTGTTCCATTATGAGTTTTGTGTGAAGTGTAGGACCCAAACTCCATTCTTCATTCTCTCATTATTCTGATTCAATTCTGTTAACATAGGTAACAAAAAGTCTAAATGAGTTTTGATATTTGACTATGCAAATATTCACATTTACTCAAAAAGTGAAAGTACCCCCAAATGCAAATAGTCACATCACACTCACCCACATTTTTTGATTTAAAGTGAATTTATTCTTCATTCCCCCTCAGCCAGAAGTTTACTCTCAGCTTTAACACTTTTTTTAACACTACTAATAGTTTTAAAAGGCAAAGGAGCTTAAACATTTTTTTTCTTTGTATTCATAACACACAAAAATGTACCAGGAAGTAAATTCTTACTCAAATGCTGAACTCTTCATCCATCTGTAAATCATATAGATTTGAAATGTCTAACAAATAATTCCAACTGTATTTCTTGTCAGACATTACGTGAGTAATTTGAAGATGGTATATTGTTCTTTTATTTCAAGCATAATGGCATGGTTATGAACTTAAGACAAAATAATACCATGAAAGAATAAGGGGTAAGTGCTTACAGTGTTTGTAGTAACTGCTGATGTGCAAAATGCAAATAAGCTAAAGCGAAGCTGAGATAAAGGTTTTCCTTCCTTGGTCCAGAGTATAGCATTAGTTTCCTGGATGACATCCTGATTACTCCTTTTATTGTCACTCATTGGACAGGAAGTTTGGAAGAACACACTTGTCCCTTGTAATCTCTGGAATATTGGATCATCTTTAAATGGAAATGAGTTCCAGAAGAAAAATTTGGAACAGATGGTGTTTAAAACACTTTTAAGAGATTATTTTTTCATGCATTAAATTATTAATATAAGTAATTACAGAGTTGGTAGGATTATCAAAAGACTTATGAGACTAAATTATATCTTAGATTTGCTTATTTAACCTGAAAATAACATTTTGTCTCCAACAATGTAGTGAGATATGGCACTGGAAAATTATACACAGTTAAACCAAACTGTTTTTAATAAACTAGAATTAGGGAAAATCACAGTGAGTTCACAACTAATGACAAATAACTTACCAAGAGTGTGGTTTAGTTTCCATGATAGATTTTGTGCACATTGAAATGTTTCTTTTTTATAAAAAAAGTCAAAGCATCTTCCAAATGTTTCACCTCCATTATTTTTGAAGAAGGAAAATTTGAAATCTCTGGATCTCTCGTTTCGGTTTTAATATCACCATATCACTGAGTAATCAGTTATATACAGTGCTTTCTAGATGAGTAGCTTGGTTAGATTCATATTAAATCCTTAGCCAATGTAACACTCAAACTATTTCTAAAATTGAATATTGGAATTGAAATGTGCTAGACAAGTCCCGCGTTCATGGACAAAACTCATGCTTCTCAGTCTCTCTCTCATGTAACACCTTCAAGGGTCACTCTCTTGTTCACTTACTGTGATAAATTGTTCAGAAACCTGAGTTTACTCATAATATCCCTTACATATAACTCTGAGATGGTGCATTAAGTGCCGAGGATGTCGACCAATAGTAGTGGCTCTGCGGAATAGTGTGTGCACAGCAGTCTCGGGATCCTCCCTCGGATGAGGACCCAGGGGTTTGTATGTTCTGCATGCATACTGATCATGTTGGTGTAATTACTCCCACCATTAAATGTTTGAATCTGCAGTTGTGCTACTGCACGGGAAGATGAAAACTGGCACAACCACCTTTCCTGAACTGCTTTAAGCAATGAGCCAGCGAATCCTATGTTTCCTGCCACAAAGCCACTCATCTTCCCAGATATACTCTAAGTGAACTGTACAACATCGACTCACCAAGGCCATTATGTTTGCATTCACAACACACACTATCCAACAAGAGTGTTGAATACCATAATTGAGATCTATTCATATTCTACTGAAAATAAGCTATGCTTTTCCATCTACTTGATATTTTAAATCAGCAGTTTAAACCATCTATTAATATAAATGATGTAAGTCCAGTGTATACAACAAATATATATAATGTACATCTATACACATATGTATGTATAATACATACATATGTGTATATATTTCAATGACTATTTATTTAAATGCTGTATTTATCTCTTAATTTTTGTAGTTTCTGTGAAAGTTATTGTAAAAGTTCTTCAACTTTATAATGAAGCAGTTACACTATCTGCTAAGACTATTATTGAAAATTATAATTTGTAAGATTTGACAAATGGTACAGGACAGATAGCTCACTTAAGGGATGAATTAGGGAGATCCTGAGCAAGGCACAAGCATGGAAAAAGCTTATTTTTTCCATTTGAGTTGTCCATTGCAAGGAACAAATAATCCATGTTAGCTGTATCCAATTGGCTGTAACCACTTTTTCCCCATCTAAATGTGAAGTACTAAGGCTGAGATAAAGATCCCAGAGGATTAGAAACTAAACTTCTCCCTTTTCATAGATGTTGCTCATCCTCAAATCTGCACTGTATTTTTTTGGTTAACACTCCTGTAATGATTGTTTTCTCCATGAGAAGGTGATCTCAAAACATAATTTTCTGTCTATTTAAAGACCCTCTTATTTCCATTTCTCCCACTTAGTCAGCACACACCATTTATTCTTAGTATTAGGGTTTGGGAAGTGAGCCTAAAATGCACTCCACTGACCTCAGGCTGACTTTGTGCTTTTACTCCAAATTAAACCACCACATCGACTGACTTCTTGCACAAAGGCATCATCAGCCAGGCTGTTGCTTCTCCGATAACAAAGACAGGGTTATAATAACATTTCTTCCTTCCTTGGCCTTCAGCATCCCTCCTGGTTCATGTCCACTGGTTCTTCTCTTAGGCAGACAAAGTGCTGCTTTGGCTTTTTGCCTAGTGAGCAGTTTGCCAGTTTAACATCCCCAAACTCTTCTTTTTCCTTTAACACAGGCACTAAGAAGGGAGAGGATTACGCTGTTTCTATGGCTGCCCGGGGAAATGTCCTCAACTTCTGCAAGAAAAATATCCAAGTGAAGAACTAGCATGAAAATACAATTAAGAACCCACAGTTGTAAATGTCTGTTTTTCCTTCTTTTAACAACATGCTTTTTCCGTTTCCTTCCAGCTTTCTAGACTTTTTTACATGAGGACTGATGTAATAAAATCATTTTTTCAGTTATTTTGTGTATGTGATACACAAATATGCAGATTTTGTTCTTGTCATATAAGAATATTAATAGAATGCGTGAGGGAATTAAATTCTGGAATTAGCTGCGATTTGTGTATAGAATAAACTAGTGTAATCTTCATATTTTAACATTTGAATAGGTAGGATTACAGCATAAGCTGCTAGTGCCCAGCTATCTCTCACTCTCTTTCTCTCTATCTCTAACTATATGTATATATATACACCATATATAGCTAGCTAGCTAGCTAGATAGATAGATTGACAGAGATAGATAGATAGATAGATAGATAGATAGATAGATAGATAGATACCCTTCACAGACGTCATCAGAAGTCATGAACACCTGTTCTGTCTAGCACAATTCTAGGCACTGGATTCCAGATGTGGAAGAGGCAAAGAGAATAGAGCTGTTTCTCACAGGACTTAGTGATAGAAGCTATTCTTTGCTTGCTTACTTTTGCTCACCTAATACACCTTGGGGTTTAACTTAGCTCTGTGTGAATGTCCATCTCCCCCCGAACAGAACCTGCTATTGCCTATTCTTCTTTGGATGTTCAGGAAGGAATTACCAAGCATAAGGGCAGTTGAGGTCTCAATGAAGAAACAGTGTCTATTCTTTCTAATTTCCTAAAATTTAGCACAGTGCTTAGTGTAGAGGTAAGCATTCAATAAATGTTAATAAGAGCAAATTAACATAGATTTGCTTGAATGTTATGCATAAACCCTTGACCCAGTCGCATTACAGATCATGAGAGTTTGCAATTTTTGTATGTCCTTGTAAGAAGGTCCTTGACAATTTTTGAAGTAAAGCTTCAGTCAGTTAAGGAAAATAAAATTAATCAAGAGGATGAAGAAGATTATGAGAATAATAGTATAGTGGATTGTGAAAAGAAAGAGAAACACAAGAATGAATTCTATAGTTATAGCAATCAACTCACCAGACTGAGTTTGAAAGTATCAAAATAAATACCCCAAAGTGGGATGGATGGGTCATAAGGGAGTTCTGTGTAGAATCTTTTGAGGAACCTCCATACTGCTTTACAAAGTGGTTGAACAAGTTTACATTCCCACCAACAATGCAGTAGGCTTCCCATCTGTCCACATCCCTTCCAGCATCTGTTGTTATTAGAGTTCTTGATTATAGCCATTCCAAATGGGGTGAGGTGGAATCTCAGTATTGTCTTGATTTGCTTTTCTTTTATGGCTAGAGAGGTTGAGCATTTCTTCATGTGTCTATTGGCCATTCTTATTTCCTCTTCAGGGAAGTCTCTCTTTCAGTCTTTAGCCCATTTATTAATCAGGCACTTGTTTCATTGAGGATTTGTTGTTGGGGGATTTAATTTTTTGAGTTCCAAGTATATTTTAGATATGATACCCTTGTCTGTTGTATGGCTAGTGAAGATCTTCTCCCAGTCCATGGGCTTTCTATTGATCTTGCTAGCAATGTCCTTTGCCTTGCAGAAGCTCTGCAATTTCATACAATCCCATTTGTCCAACCTTTCTTTGATTTGTGGTGCTTCTGGGTCTCTATTAGGAAAATTTTGGCCTGTGCCAAGGAGCCCTGGAGTGTCTCCTATTCCTTCCTGCAATATTTTCATGGAGTCTGCTTTGATTCTGAGGCCTTTGATCCATTTGGAGTAGATTCTGGTGTAGGGTGATATATAAGGATCTAGCTTTAGTTTTCTACAAGTGTTTAACCAATTTTGCTAGCACCATTTATTGAGAAGGTACCAGCACAACCATGTTTATCACAGCATTATTTACCATAGCTAAGATACAGAATCAACCCAGATGCCCCTCAGTAGATAAATAGATCAAGAAAATGTGGTATATATACACAATGCAATTCTATGTCTCTGTCAGAAAGAATGACATTGCCTCATTTTTAGGAAATGGAAAGACTTGGAAAAAAAATATAGTAAGTGAAGTAAGCCATGCCCAAAGAAACATAGGTCCCATGGTTTCCCTTGTTTGCAATGACTAGTACATATCTCGGACAAGCAGAGAATGTCAAAGGCTATGTACATATGACCACATGAGATAATGTTAAGCAAAATGTACCCCAAGACAGGGATACAAGTGTTTTTTTTCTTTATTGCTAGTGTTTTTAATGTACTTAAAATGCACTATATGATTCTTGTGTTTCTTTTGTATGTTCTTCCCCCACAGTATAACCCCTGTTCTCACTGGATTTGACACAGGTTTTCTGTACCTTGTATATACATTTTTGTAATTTGGGGAGGAGAGGAGATATTGGGAAACACTTAAATGGGGATGCAGGCTGACCCATTGTGATGACAAGATACAGGACACTATGTTGAAAATGAACTTTACAATACCGGGTGGGGGTGTGGGAGGAGTTGGGGAGGTGGGGAGGGAAGTGATGGTAGGGGGAAACAAAGGAGGAGTTAATAATGCTTGCTATGAAATGCACTCATTACCCTACTCATGTAACTATAACCACTCTGAACAATATTTTTACTGTATATATATATATCAAAATAATCTGAATAAAATATTTTAGTCTAATGAATGAGGAAAACACTATTCAAATTTTTAATGCAGGAGGAGACATAAAATGGAATCTAATTTCATGTGAAATTTAAAGTCAGACTATAATGGCTTTCCCACCTAATCCAGCATTCTTCCCTCATATTTCTCCTTCTTGCCCCAGTTCCTGATTTAGTCAATAGACATCAAAATAACAAGGGGAAACATCAGTTGAGGAGAGTTCATATGTGACTTGCAGAGGGAAACTTTGCTTTACATTTGAAGGATATTTTTCATCAGAAAGTCCATCTTTTTTTCCAGTGTATTACTTCTCCTTCCTGCAGAGATTTTATATACTGCACCAAGACCAAATTGGAAACAACTTTGAGATGACAGGCTAGGTGAATGGAACAGAAGCTAGAAAGATACTTCTGAAAAACTATTGATAAAATGTTAAATTCTTAAAAATCAAAAGTATGTAAATATAAATTAAAAGGGATTAGCATAGCAAACAAATGATTTAAAGGGGTTAAGATATTTTAATAATAAGGGTAAGAAGACCTATCAAACCTATCTTTCAGTTATTAGCAATGACCTTAATTGAAATTCGTGAAATCTCAACTGAGAAAAGGTGATGAACAAAGTGTTTTACCATTCTCCTTCCTACCTTATTCCATTCACAGAAAGAGTAAAGCACTGGAGATGGAGGATCATAAAGACCACACCAAAATCCCTGGTTTCAGTGTAAACCTTTCCATTCTTTTCTATTTCATCTTCTACTACCTCTGTAGATTTTTTTCAGTTTGTCAGGAGCTAACGCTAGAAGGCCAGACTCAGGTCAGTGATTCCAGGGAAGGAAAACTCATTTCTGCCATTCCCAGACTTATAGAATTAAGATGTTACTTAAATGTATATGCCTAATATGGAAAATATGGAATAATTCCATATTCTCATAAGGAATTGCTTATGAGACTAAATTGAGAGCTGCACAAAATTTATGTAACAAAATGGGGTCATTCCTTTCATTTGTGCTGTTATAAATATGGAGCTATTATGGCATGTAGGAGATTTCTGTAGATGCTAAAAGTCAGAAATACCAGGAAATATCAATGTTTGTAAAATTGCAATTATTTCATGCTCTGACCAGGTTAAATTAAAGGTAACAAATAGCAATTTTCTGTCAAATACAGAAGCCAATGCTAGGTAAATTTATAAAGCTGAGAGATTTACCTGCAACCCCACACATATCCACACCAATTCATTCACGCAACACACACCCACACCCACACACACACACACTCACACACACACACAGACAGACACTCACAAACTCATACTAAATAAATGAGCACTTGAAGGCAGAATGAAAATAGAAAAAAAATTAAGGCAAGTAAAAACAACTATGAAAAATCAGTATAAAATATAGTGTTAATATATTGACAAATAAATACACACATCTAATAGAAATATTTCTAAGGTTTGGTAATTATTACAGAAACTAAATCTGTATCTTTCAAATAAGTACTATAATTAAGGCAACACTACTGTGGTGATTCTTATTGGGATGAATTGCTTAAAACTATAATAATATGTATTAATTTACCTGAGTGTAGAGAAGACATAAGTTCTGATGCTTGGTTAATCACTTCATTGTTACAAAGGATGAGTAGATAAGGAAAAAAAAACTTTTTTTTTCAAGTAAAAATATCCTTATGCTGGGCATTGGTGACTTAAGCCTGTAATCCTAGCTGCTCTGGAGACTGAGATCTGATTATTGTGGTTTAATGCCAGCCCAAGCAGGAAAGTCAGTGAGACTCTTATCTCCAATTAACCATCATAAAACTGGAAGTGGAGCTCAAAATGGTAGAGTATCCTTGAGCTAAGGAGCTCAGGGACAAAACTCAGGCCCTAAGTTCAGACCCTAGTACCACCAATTTAAAAAAATAGATAAATGGATAGCTAGATAGCTGGATAGATAGGGCTTTCAATTCAACATGTCAATTTATGAATATATCCCTTTAAATGAGACCTCTTTCATCATTCCCTTCTCCATCTACCCCAAACCCAAACATCTCCTCAAGCGTCTTAGTTCAATTTACACATTTGTACGTTAAAGATTTTGACTTGATTTGCCCACTCTTCTTCTCTTCACTCAAAAAAGTCATGTTGCAGCTTCCTGGTATTCATTTTGTTAAACTGTAATTTGTTCAAAGGACTTACATCTGTGCATACCATTTTTAGTCATTTTGATTATGTACATATGCATATAGTTCTGTATATGTTTTCAAATATGTTTATATTTTACCTATAACTTTTACATATGAGAGAAAACATACACTCTTGTTCTGTCTCTCTGAACCTGATTTATTTCACTCAACATAATTAAACACATAATAATGGTAAGTATGCTTTACCTTAAAAAACAATTTTCCCTTCTTTGATCTCTGTTTCATTTAAAAGTATGATTGACATGTTTAAATGTATTTTATGTTGATGCCACCATCAATTGTTAGATATTGCAGCATAATATCCATATTTTCTCAAAATTTCAATAAGCCAACTATCTAGAAGCTGTTTAAAAGTCCTGAACATTTTGGATATTTTTTCTCTATATTTCAGGCACACAATGTCTAAGTTGTTGCTTTGATATTCTGAGATTTTAATTTTCCACCCAATAGATGAGTTTTCTGTGTTTGCTTTAATGTCAAATATTGAGTGGAAATTCTTTCCTTTAAAGATCAAAGACTTTAGGCATATTTATTTCACCCTAGTGTATCTATTCAAAACATGGGAAAGAAAGATGATATGAAATAAATTTTAATTAAGATTACAAACATGCCTGTGTATTCATTGAAAAGCCAAAGGATTGGTACCTATAAACTCTCCTTAAAGAAGCTTTGGGGCTGGGTGGGTCACACCTGTAATCCTAGGTCCTCAGGAGCCTGAGATCTGAGAATCCTGGTTCTAAGCCTACCTAGGGCCAGAAAGTCCATGGGGAGATTCATATTTCCAGTTCACCCCCCAAAAGAGGCGGAATTGGAGTTATGGTGCAGGTGGTAGAGTGCCAGACTTCATTGAGAAATCTGGGACACACAGGCTCTGAGTCCATACCCATTAACCTGTACAGAAATATATAAACAAATAAAGATAAATAAGTCTTAAAGAACAGAATGTTTAGTGAAGTGGCTAAGAATAGAATGGTTTTCATAGCATCAGCTCCCTCCAAATTTTCCTCTAATTGCCATTGGTGAGGATGAGAAACTGAACCAGGTACCCAGGAAGTACAGGGAACACAATATACTGTTGAGGACACAGAGAAATCATTCCTACCAGAAGAGGCAGAAGTACAGCAGTTCTTATAATTGAGTTTGTACCACTCTATGTAGTTGTCTGCAAAAATAAGCAATTTATCCTACTCTGTTAAACTTGTCAACAATGCCCTTCATAAACAGGTTGTTCAAAATGAACTAAGGTCAATGCTAATCAAAGTAACAGTTCTCATGGGTACTGGAGGTTGAACCCAGGACATCACACACACATACACACACACACACACACACACACACACACACACACACACACACACACACACACACACACACAC
>NW_012267286.1:2184207-2309502 GCF_000151885.1 Dipodomys ordii
TGGGGCTTGAACTTTGAGCCTGGGCACTGTCAGCTCTTTAGCTCAAGGCAACGCTATACCACTTGAGCCACAGAGCCACTTCCAGTTTTGGTGGTTTGTTGGAGATAAGAGTCTCACAGCCTTTCTTATCCAGGCGGGCTTTCAACCACAGTCCTCAGATCGCAGCCTCCTGAGTAGCTAGGATTACAGGCCTGAGCCACCGGCACTCCGCTAGGGGTATTTTTTTGTTTGGTCTGTTTTTGTGACAATGCTGAAGCTTGAACTGAGGAGCTTGGTGATGTCCCTTAGCTTTATCTACTCAAGGCTAGCACTCTATCACTTGAACCACACCTTGTTAATGGCAGATAAAAACCACAAGGATTTGTCTGCAGGGCTGGATTTAAACCACAGTCAGATTTCAGCCTCTCCAATATCTAGAATTACAAGGATCAGCCTCTTATGTGCAGTTTGCCGTCTGCTTTTGAAATAGGGTCTATTTAACTGTGCCCTTGGAACAAAATGCTGAAGCTCTGGTCAATAGTTTCCCCAGTAGCCGGGATTATAGGTGTATACCTGCAGTGCCTTTCTGATTTATCATTACTTCTTATCTTGTACAGGCTGCCATATTAAAGAATCATGAGTCCTAGGGTCCACGCTAAAGGGCAGATTATTACATGCCTGATCTAGATGTCCATTCAGCAGGTCTGTAGTAGATAGTCAAAGCAAACACTGGTTTAGAGTATGAGGTTTGGAGCCATAATCATCTACATTTACATAAAGCAATGTGACTTTGAATTAGAATTCAATCTTTTTAGCTCTCAGATGTCCTATTTTATGAGTGTAATGATAATAAGTATTTTATCAAGTACTTATAAAGATGAACTAAGGGAATACATGACAATCACCTAAGGAGTTTCAATCACCTAATAGCACAATGTTCATAATTTTATTATCCATACTCTTACTTTTAATATTGTTATAACTGGATAAAACACTTCTTCCATGCAGGAAAATCTTCACCCTTCATTTCTCAAAGTTTGGCTATATTTTGATTTGCATTATTCTCTGTTCAAGGTCAAATTCTGAATTAAGTAATAAGATTAGATTTTATTTTACTATATGTCATTTTCATTAAGGTTGGACATGCTAGTTTCTAGCTCTATAATAAATTTTACTTTTGTGCAATAAAAAGTTTTACACACAGATCTCCCTTCTCTGAATTTCTTTTTTTTTGTGGAAAATTTGCATTTTAATTTAGTGAAAATAAATAAACAAGTCTAGGGGAAAAGTCAAATATCTGAAAGATAATCCTACAAAAAAAGGGGGAAAAAGGATCAAACAAACACTAACTCAAGAGCTACTATAAAGAAAATAAAACATGCATTTAAAAAAATGTGAGTAAGGGGTCTGGGAAGGTGGCTCAGTGGTAGAGTGCTTGCCTTGCATGCATGAGGCCCTGGGTTCGATTCCTTAGCACCACATAAGCAAAAAAAGAAAAAAGCTGGAAGTGGTGCTGTGGCTCAAGTGGTAGAGCGCTAGCCTTGAGCTGAAGAGCTGAGGGACAGCACCCAGACCCAGAGTTCAGGCCCCACGACTGAACCCCCCCCCAAAAAAAGTGAGTAAATAAATACGGCACTGCTTCAAGCACTGAATTTGGTTAGCTTTATTATAAATCTAAAACTAACTTTATAACTCTGTGTAGTAGCAATGTGCCTTAAATGCTAGAGATAAGAAGTTTATAATATAAAGACTAAGTCTCAGCAGATCAGAATAGCAGAGAGAAAAATCATCATCCTGACCCATAACTAGTTATGATTTCTCATTATACAAATGTGCTTTGAATTTCCCCATTACCAGAGGGTTATTACATCCAATAACTACTGACCTCTGGGTCACAAATTAAAACCAACCAGATCTACAGCTCCATTTAAATTATAATGCCCCTCTCATTTCCTTGAAGAATCTCATCATAGAGATTATAATTGCAAATTGGCCACCATATACATTCAAAGTATTTTAGATTAAAAAGTAGCATCTACTATATCTCATCGGCATAATACAAGACTGTTTATAACACATTTAAATGAAATAAGTTTAAACGTCCACATAATTAACTACTCTTAAAATGAGATAGGTGAGTATTTGGGAACATGAGTGTCTTTTCAGATGAAAATGTGGACAGAAGCTCAGAAGGGAACAAAGAATTCATTTCCATAATTTTGACAAAGAACTTTAACAATATAATTATAATACAGTGTCACAATTAACAATTAATACTAAAAAAATCTTATCTATATCCTATAAAGCTATGTATATCTTTGACCGAAAGAAGACAGAGATCAAGATACAATGTATTACATAATAATATTAGTAAATGAGAACCTTCCTCACTTAATTCCTTACAAATCATTTACTTTAGTAATATTTTATTTTAAACTCAAAACCTAGTAAATAAAGTAAAGAAGAAAATAATACTCCATCAACATGATTTCCAGGTGCCAAATGACTTTGAGAAATTAGAATGATTTATTCTGGTCACCTAATGTACAAGAATTCTGCAAAAACCAACTGGTGATAGTAATTATGAACTGCTAGCTGAAATAACTTCAAAATAGGTATCTTTCTATAGTAGATGCTGGTGGCTCATACCTGTAATTCTCACTATTCAAAAAGCTGACATCTGAGGATCAGAATTTGAAGCTAGCCTGGACAGTAAAGTTTATGAGATGTTTATTTCTAGTTAACCAACATAAACATGAAAGTGGAGCCATGTTTCAAGTGGTAGAGTACCAGATTTGAGGGAAAAAGCTAAGGTAAAGTTCAAACCCCTAGTACTAGCATCTATAAATAAATAAACCTTTCTTCTATAATATTTTAACCTGACTCTTACTGTTAGTCTTACTGTTAATATAAGTACACTTTATAGGAATACAAATTTATTGCTTTTAACCATAGTATATGTGAGATTATAAACTAACAATTATGAATAACTACTCAGTCTAATGATGATTATTCATATACCTTATTTACATAGCTCTAATTTTCATATTTATCAATTTATTTCAATTTCTTGTGAATTTGACACTAAGGACTAATGTCAGGTCCAATAGGGATTTTAGATTTAGAATTTTTGCTACTAATGTGAAAATTGAGCTAAGACAAAGGCAAATCTCAAACAATTTTCAATAAGTTAATGTTGGGGGAAATGATTGTTTTTATTTAGTATGTGATATTAATGGTACCAAAACAAATTTATAATTTATCAGTTATGAGTCACTTTTTCTTCCACAAAGGAAAGAACTTAAAATAGTTGAAGGTCTGAGGGAAAAATACATCGATTGCCAAAAGTCTAATGTAAAATCAAATATATTTTTTGCAATTTTTAAAAATTTCTCACTGTACTACATTAGTTATCTTGCAAAAGGTATTTTTTCTTATTTTTTGTTTTTTGGTCATGCAGGGTTAAAGTAACTCCACTTTTGAGGCAGTGTCCATTTGTTGCTTGTGTAAACTATTGAAGGGTTAAAGTAAACTTAAGCAATTCCTGTGAACAAACCTAGACCACCAATTATCTCAGCTAGCAGAGCAACACGTGGAGGTACTCCAAACACATGGTTGTTTGCCTTTATGGCCTTGCAAATTTTTAGCTCGGGGCTCTTCTCCTAGGCTCCACTGTGTTGGAGTGTAAAATAAAACCTTGCTTTGCATTTTGGAATGTCTGACTCTCAGTGGTCTTCTTGGTGGGGGTCTTGCGACTTGGGCACTACAGTCGGTCATGGGTCTTGAACTCTGAGCCTGGGCACTGTCCCTCAGCTCTTCAACTCAAGGCAAGTGCTCTACCACATGAGGCACAGAGCCATTTCTGGTTTCCTGGTGGTTTATTGGAGATAAGTGTCTCACAGACGTTCCTGCTGGGGCTGGCTTTGAACCATGATCCTCATATCTTAGCCTCCTGAGTAGCTAGGATTACAGGCGTGAGCCACAGGCACCTGGCTTTCTTAATTTCTTTATTAGAATGGTTTTATACATTCAGATTGACCCATTGCTGTTGTTAGTGTCTTTGAATTGTATCTTATTTGTGACCTAGAAAAGTATGAATTAATGTTTTTTATTTAATTTGCTAAATTTCCTTCTCTTTATTACTAGATTTTTTTTCTGTAGGCATTTAAGCATATTACATCTCTCTATAAAATGTATCTTTCCCCCAACTATAGTTTTGACTTTTAACAGTAAGCATGGACAATGTTAAGGAAGTGCTGTGATTGGTCCAGAATTGTCCTTTGTATAAAAGAATGAATGATTTGTTTTTAAATTTAGAAAGACTAAAATGATATTCAGTATTCCCTCCTTCAGCTTTTTATGGTTTTCATTCTGCACATTTTTTCTTGGTGAATCTGTCTGCTTTTCCAAATAAATTAATGATCCCAAATCCACATCACTAGCTTTAATCACTCTATTAGACAAAAAATCAATATTTAATGGATGCATAGTTTTCTTGTCCAAGAGAATGTATTCATTCAGATCATTATATCCAAAACCCTCAAATAACTTCCCTCCATACCTATCATCTGGTATCAGTCATTAATACTAAACACTGGCTCATCTAGTTGACCAGACTTGACACCCTGATAACCTGTTGACAATTTCATTTTTTCTCTCTCTCTAGTTAAACCCACAATTTTCAACATATCTCACTGTCCACTTACCTAGTTGTTTAATATATACCTTTATTTCTAGCCAGTATTCCATCCTGGTATAAATACTTATTGATATTAACACCTGTAGACTTAGTCAAATTCATTTTCCAAACCTCCATTTTGTTAAAACTTAAGTGGAGAGCAGGTATGAAATTCATACCATAAGATGCCTTCAAGAAATGCCACAGTTATTTTTTGTTACTTAATAAAAGTTAATGCATTCTGTGTTCTATGATCTCACCAGAGAAATAAAGTCCAATGAAGTCATTGGAGAGTATCTATTCATAAATTGAGGCAAAAATCTTCATTCAGGTATGTTGGAGCAAAATGGCTATAAACAGAAGCTAACACCAATTTCTCTTGGAAGTGTAGAACTTTGAATATCATCACTTTCTCCAAGCAAGTTACTAAAATTCCTTGTATGTTCTTTATCCTATTCTCCCCAGTTTGAGAGATATATTTGATACCTCTTCACATCTTCATGTACTCACCCAAAATCCCATTTTCTTCATATGTATATAGAAGCCTGTTGATGGTCTACACATGTCAAACATTGTCTAAAGTCTTTGGCATTTTGTTCTGTATTATTTGAAGTAAACAACACTTAGAATAATTAACTAGAGGTCAACACTTAAAACTCATGTGTTTTAGTAAAAAATAATAACAAAAATTGAAATGTACAGCTTCTCTTGAAAATTTTAATATCTAGCAAATAGCCTACATTTGATCTTCAAAGGTGACTAAAAACTCATAGTTTATAAGACTTATCTTTAATAAATCACAGTGCTTACAGACACCATGCTCCTTGTCCCTAATACTTTAGTATTTCCCTAAGAAATAGTATTTTCTTCTCCATAACCACACTATTATTATTACTATTGTTATTCTTTAATGTCATTTAGAACACAGGCTATATTCAAAATTACCAGTTATTTCTCAACACATACTTTAGAATTAATTATTTTACTGCTTATTATTTTCTTAAACATGGTTTACTTACTCATTGATTTTACTTCCCTTAGCCCACTAGCATTTGAGTTTGTGTATGTAACTTAAGGGGTAAGGCAAAAAGTAAAGTTATAACTATGTCATCACTGTTTTGGAATGGAATAAACCTAAAAATTCTAGAACTCTAACTAAATTTTATTTCTGTCCTTTGGGAAATTGTACAGTATAACTGAAGTGGGACTATTAAACCAATAAAATAGTTGAAGCTCTCATTTTTTAAGTGATTCTTTTATGGAAACAAACACAAAACATACAGCAATATCTAAGTTTTCTTGACACATGTCAATATTTTTTACTGTAATTCTTTGTTTATATTGGCAGAGAGAAGTGAATCCATGCATAAGTAGTGTGGAGAATCAGGATGAAGCAGGCAGAAAGCAGCTTACTCATTTCACAAAAGTAGAAACACACTTGAATTCATCCTCAGCTTTCCCATTGCTTTAATCAAACCCCCAAATATGGCTTTTAACTCCTGCCACAATTTGTCTTTTGCTTATACAACAGTTTTTGCTATTTTTCAGCCCAAATGGAATGTTCTTGTATTCATTGAATATCCAACATTTTCTCTGATCTTGCTTTTGCCAACATGATACTTTCTCAGGACAAGTTTTTGGCTGACCTGTCATTAGTAATAGATCATCTCCAAATCTTTGTGTCTTGGTCATCAAGCTTCAACTGTACTTTTGATGAGCACCAACATGTTGCTGAACATGCCCAACAGCTGTAATGACCAGTTCAAAGTAATCATACATCTGCTTGTTTGTGACAGAGCTCAAGCCACCTCTGTGTCATTATTATATTGGCTTCAGCTTTGTATATGGTCGCACCATATTTTAAAGGTAACTATAAAATACAAAGCAATACTTCTAAAATAATCTTTCTCAAGGATTTAAGGTGAACTCATCATTAAGTATTCGGCAGGTATTAGAAAGAACCCATCTGCTGTCTTCTTACTGTATACTTCCCTGCTGTAAACAGAAGGATAGGATTTTCCCCTTTTATATATATTTTATTAGCAGTAATTAGCTATATACAGGGAGTTTGGTTTTCTCATGTCTCTGTAAATGTTTACAATGTGCCTTGATCACATACACCCCCTTCATCATATTGTCATTCATCACCCACTCCCTCATATCTTCTCCTCTTCTCAAATCTCAAAAACTTTATTCCATTTTCACCCATGTGCATAAACTATTTGCCCTTCTTCCCCCTCTCTGTTCATTCCTCCTCCTTTCCCACTAAAGTCCCTTACCCTTCAGGACTCAGCACTTACTCTTAATTTCCTAGTCCCAATACCCTGTATTTTCAACAGTTTTTAACAGGTTTTGTTATCTTCATATGAGATAAACAGATAAGGACTGAGGAAAAACATAGAAGAATGATGTCTTAGCAGTTATTATTGTTGTAGCTGTCTTTTTGTATACTGACAATTTATTATACACTTCCTGACTACATTTCACAAGAAGCAGGTTTTCTTTCTTTTATATCTTTCCAGTCCCCAGATGAGGGACTTTAAACATAAGTACCATTGGCCAGGCACCATTGGCTCATGCCTGGAATCCTAGCTACTCAGGAGGCTGAGATCTGAGGATCAAGGTTCAAAGCCAGCATGGGCAGGAAAGTCCATGAGATTCTTATCTCTGATTAACCACCAGAAAACCAGTAGTACACTGCAAGCAGTAGAGCACTAGCTAGAGCACTAGCCTTGAGCTGAAGAGATGAGGGACATCACCCAAGCCTAGAAATCAAGCCCCCCAACTGACCAAAAATAACAAAAATTCATTTAATACTATAAAAAGAACTTAAAAATACACAAAATTGGAAAATACACATTTGAAATGTAAAATTCTTTAAACTATTCTTTGAAACATTTATCAGTAAAGAAGAAAATTTTATAACAAACTATATATAAAATGAAGAAAAATAAGAATGCTATGATCATAAAAATTATACTCGTAATAGAACCTTGCCTGTAGTCCACGGATATCTCTACTGGAATGTCATGTTTGTTTGTGCCTAGTGACTGTGACTGAGTAAAAATGTATTAACGACTTTCGTCTCATTTTCTACAGTTTGTTAAATTCCTTCTAAGGTTCATTCCATAATATCCTTATTTAAATTTCTCTACATGTCTTCAGAGTTAGCTTTAGTAACAAAATGTGTTTACTTGATTTAATGGGTTGAAAGATTCATTTACAATTAGCAAGTGTTTCAACTTGGCTTTTGTTTTCATCTCATTTCAAACTCAAATAAAAAGTACAACCAAGTCTTCTGTTTTTTATTTTGTGATTTATAATTTAACAATATATTATTTTGGAGCAATGCATAGTTTATCAAGGCTATGAAAGGCGTTTCAACTAGGAATGAGCAGTGTGCTTCTATATTTAGGTTCTTATAAACTGTGATTCCCTATCAAGGAATTAGTAAATGAAACAAGCTGGTGGATCTATAAATAACGAGAAGATTAGAAATCTGAATTGCTTCTAAAGTATTACTGAAGATTCTAACACTCCTTTTTGACAAAAAGTGGAATCTAATATATTTTTCTTGAATATTAACTAGCCTCATTACTTCGAACATGCACAGTACTGTTAAGCTGACATGACTTCTTCCTGGGATTAAGCAGAAAAACCTTGCACCAGGCTTTCTATATAATATATATAAATATATATTATTGTGATGATACTGTACAGAGGGGTTACAATTACATGAGCAAGGTAATGAGTACATTTCCTATTGAGCATTGTAACCTCCTTCCTTTGTTTTTCCCCTACCATTCCTGTCCTCCCCAATTCCTCCCCCTCCCACAAAAGTTCATTTCAACATAGTGTCTTGTACATCTCATTGTTACAATGGATCAACCTGTGTCTTTATTTCAACATTTTGTTATTTCCCTTTCCCTACCCAAATTATAATGTATATGCAAGGTGCAGGGCACTGGAATCAAATGCAATGAAAACAAGGGTTATACCGTGGGGGAAGAACATACAAAAGAAACAAAAAAAAATCACATAGTACATTATAAATACATTAAAAACAATAGCAAGAAAGAAAAAGATAGTTGTGTCCTTATCTTGGGATTCATTTCTCTTAACATCATCTTATATGGTCATATGTACATAGCTTTTGACCTTTTCTGTTTGTCCTAGACTTATACTAGTTATTGCCAATAAGGGAAATCATGGGACCTAGGTTTCTTTGGGCCTGGCTTACTTCACTTAATATAATTTTTGGAGGATTTTTTGTGGAACCAACCCATAACAAAGTCTAGCATAGAAGACACATGGAGGTCTGACTGACAATCCCAAATGAAGTTCCAATAGGCGGTATTGTTTACTAGTCAGAAGTCTGAACAAATATTGAGATCAACACTAGCCTCCTGCAGCAATTGACAAACTCCATGAACACCCATTATAATCTCATAATTGATGAGAAATTTTGGTGTATTGCTAATAACAAGAAATTCTGGAACATAATTACTATTTACATCCAGAAATATGGTAAGACTACCCTGCTCCTTCTCATACAATTTTAGTGTGCATATGGCTTGTATTTTACCCCATTGCAACAATGAGATGTACAAGTCATTATGTCGAAAAACAAACTTTACAACTTTGGTGGGGGGAGGATTGGATGGGGGAGGGGGAGAGTATGGGAAGGGATGGGAAGGAGAAACAAAGAGGAAGCAATAATGCTTGATAAGAAATGTTTAAAAAAACACAAATAAAAAAAGACAATGAAAAGTATCATGCAGGGGAGTTTGGATATTAGAATCAGATAGTCTTGGGATATAGTTGTTATTATGTTATTTATCTGAGGTATAATACTGGGGAAATTATGTAATCCTAACTTTATTTTTATAATATTGAAACTCTGGGGAAAAAGAGAGGGAAGCAACCAGGATAAAAAGCGAAGGAAGAAAAGACAGAGTCAGAAGATGGCAGAGGGGCAAATACAAAAGGAACTTTCTCCATTTACTGCAAAAATATAGAATACGTCCATGCACGAAGCAGAAAGTACAACTTCAATCAGTTTAGTCGTTTAACTGGCTTACTCTTCAACAGTTTGGGCTTCACACCACATCTTGTTCTAGCATGACAATGAGGATAGAGAGAAAACAAGACAACAAGAAGAAAAAAGACACCCTTCAAAAGAAAAAAAAAAAGCATTTTTTGATCTTTAAGTAATATAGACCATTAACAATCCCCTAGCTCCAAACTACCAATTGCCTTTACACAAAGCAACCCCTGGCCCCATCTTTTTAACTTCTGAATCTGAAGAGCCTGAAGGATTCCCAGACAGCATCGGGTATACATTTTACATATTGAGAGGGTGAGATTCAGAAAGGATCGCTGATAAGAAGGAAGAAGTGTGAAGTTTCTAATCAGATGGGGGTCCAGAGTAGGGTCCAGAAGAATTGTGCGGACACCTCCAAGGGAATCCATCACCGAGCCCTGGGGAAGGGAAGGGAAGACCTGAACCTCTCTTCTTTCGTGTTTAGTAATTGGGAGCGATGCAGTATGCTTTGGGTATTTGGGTGATTACTTCCTCGAAGATACATTTGAAAATGAGTTACCGGGGCTGGCAGCTTGTGTCCATCAGAAGTGCAGCTGATGTGCATCAGACGGTCCTGCGGAGGAGGGGGTTCCTGCCCCCTGAGACCTCTTTTAGATAACCCAGAACACTCCAGGATTCCTTCCTTATTCATATGACTAAGGAAGCTGGTCCTAGTGCTGACTTTTCATTAGAAACACTTAGAAGGTTCAAAAGTCATACTGAAGCATCGATCGCTCTGGACACATTTGCTGTCAGATCTGTGGCAGCGGCCAGCCCCTCCTGACAACATCTGTTGGGCCTTAGGGACCCAGTATCTAGTCTTCCTTTGGGTCCTCCACTTCCTCCCAATGCATCTGAATGAGAGATGCTAACCCCACTGCACGCACTTCTCGTCCAACTCTTTCTCCAGGTGTTAGGACGCAGTTGGGTGGGCAACGAACTTGGAATGCAGTTAGATCCACGGCGGACCCTGCTCAAGCCCCACTGCAACCACTGAGAAAGAAAGGGTCTCTCTGTGGCAGTTATTCGGCAGGAAATGCTAGAGTTTAGGTCCTCAGGCAACCATTTCATCACAGGAGCAACTCAGAGGAGCAGAACATTGATGGAAAGAAAAAGACTGAAAGGTGCAACCTATCGGACCAACTGACCAACAGTGTACCAAAATGAATACCAGAGAACTGAAACATGTTTTCTCGGGCGGGGGGGTCAAAGTTCGAGGGGATGAGGGACAGGCGATGAAGAGATGAAGCGTGGGTGAACACAATCATAGTATCCAATCTACACAGGAGAAAAGGGAACTAGGTCACTTGAGTGCATGGGAGGGGCACATGGAGGGATTATGGGAGGGAAACTACTATTCAAAATGCATTGTACTGGGCTGGGAAGGTGGCTCAGTGGTAGAGCACTTGCCTTGCATGCATGAAGCCCTGGGTTCGATTCCTCAGCACCACATAAGCAGAAAAATAAAGCTGGAAGTGGCACTGTGGCTCAAGTGGTAGAGCGCTAGCCTTGAGCTGAAGAGCTGAGGGACAGTGCTCAGGTCCAGCGTTTAGGCCCCACGACCGGACCAAGAAACAAAACAAAAAAAAAATGCATTGTACTCATCAGTGGTATGTTGAATTTAAACCCCTTTGCACAACTATATAAGGATACTACTACTACCAATAATAATAGTAATAAATCTAGAAGGGATATCAAGTAAGTGTGCAATCAAATTCCCTCTTTTCTTTCAAGCCTGTGTGATCTGTTTTCTATGAGGTGGTGCCACTTTGTAGTAGAGTTAATCTGTATAACTAGACACTCTCTTAAAATGAAAATAAAGAGGTTCATTTTTTAAAAAAACAGAACAAAATACTTGAACTTAGCTATACATAGTGAAATATTTTAGGCATCTAAGAATACAAAAAGACAGTGTGTATCTTCAAGGATAATAGCTTTCTGGGAAGACGGATAAGGGCAGAAAAAAAAAGCAGGTTCTATTACATTGGTTTCCTCAGTAACTCTCAAACCCTGAGTAGCCTGGTCTATGCTAATAGGAACTATTTAAAATAAAATTTAACTCGGTCTTTTACAGCCAATATACCTGACATAGGAATTATGCAAAATTATTCCATTAGTATAGAAATGTACAAAATTATACAAGAAGTCAATATATCTGGCATAGGAATCATACAAAATTATTCCATTGGCATAGGAAATTATACAAAAGCACACAGCCGAAGACCAAATAATACACTGGATGTTTAGGATTCCTTTCGTGATTGCAGGAAATGTTCTGCAAAAATATAACCTATGAAAATAAAAGTAAAGGAAGAGTATGGATTCCCTAAATTTTAGATCCGAAAGTTGTATAAGTGAGCAATAATAAACTATCTCTGGTTTTTGTTTTTGGTAGGATGTAGTGCTTGAATTGATTTTTTTGTCCTTGATTTTTTTGTTCAAGGCTAGTGTTCTACCACTTTAAGCCACAGCTTTACTTCTGGTTTTCTGGTGGTTAATCTGAAATAAGAGTCTCATGGACTTTCCTGGCTGAGCTGGCTTTGAACCTCATTCCTCAGATCTCAGCCTCTGGAGTAGCTAGGATTATAGGCATGAGCTAACCTCAAGATTTTAAAAGTGATTTCATTTGGGCTAACATGATGAAGATGAACAATTTGATGCTGGATCAGCTGGAAGACTCTTCTGGTCTTGGCATGGCTCATTCACCCATCTGGATTTACTTTAGTTGTCTATTAGCTAAAGCAATGATGCTAAGTGTCCTATGTTTTTATCAGTGTTCAGCAATCTACCCTGGGCTTATCTACAGGATGGAGATAGGAATCCAAGTGTGAGAGGAAAATATAAGATTCCAAGATCTAAGAAAGTGCTTGCTGTCATTCTACCACCATCTATTTATGAAACCAGACCCACATCATCTATGTGTTGATGGAAGAGTTGCCATATCACATTGCAGGTAGCCAATGAAAGTTTTGAGTCTCATCAACACTATTTGAGGGACAATAACAAAGCCCCCTAATGCTGTACCACACTAATTTTCTTTGCATTGATGTTTAATGTCCTTGTGCTCCACCTTTTATCAATAATTCCCATATAATGAAGATCATGTATATCCCCATGAAATGGTTGTGAAGTGATTGGGGTAGATATTTCCTCCTTTTTTTTCTTTTTCTTTTTTTCTATGTAGTAGAAGAAAGTGATACTCTTATTCTCAAGGTTTCCTGGTACATTGCAGTTTGTTTTCTGGGCCGGAGCAGTGGGGACATCACAGTAAGCAGACAAAAATGCATGAGTGGATGAATACTTAAACTTCAGAAAATAATGGAATCTATTTTGTTAGCTATTTGCAGTATTTTTAAATCAGTTTTAGCCATGTTATATGCTTGACACAAATCTCAACTCAAAAGCCTTGCACTCAGAACATGTTTACTTGGATTCCCTTCCTACAATGTTAGCCCTCAAACAGATTTGGTTGGGTTCTCATCTTCAGTCAAAGGTCATTTAGGTCAGGTTCATAGAATGTTAAATCTAAAATGTGTGTAGAAACAGAAGTGAACTTCATAGATTTTACCTGAAGTTGATTTTCACCACTGCTAATTTCCCAATGGACAAAATTCCAGAAACACTAGATTTTACACCAAGAAGAAAAGCAAAAATCATCATCATCAACATGTAGATATGACCAAAATAACAACTAAAAGAACTAAAAGCTTATCTTAGCAATGCACAAATACTTGAATTTTACTCATAAAGAGCTAAATAAGATAAAATCATAAAACATTCAGTGGGGAAAATTAATTAAATCAAGGTTAGAACTAGTTCTATCCTGCAACATTCACTCAATTTTGCAAAAGCAACACAATTGTGTGTATATAAATATTTTCATATATCTTTCAAAAATCTTGATATATTGGTTAAAATTCCATAATGAAATATATGACTTACAGAATTTATGGCATGAATGTACTCAAATTTCACCAGATATTCTGTATTGAAGCAGAAATTTAATCTGTAAGAACTGAGCTTGACAGATTAAAATAAAATGATTTAGGAAATGTATTTTCTCTCAGCTTATAACTAATACCTTGCAACAACTGGATTTAATTACATTTAAGATGACATGAGAACATATTTTTTAAAGAAATTAATAATTTTGAATTAATTTTCTAATTTTTAGCTTTGTTGATTAAAAAGAACTACTTTTGTATTTTAAGATTTTGTTAGATATACAGATATATATATATTTATAAAAATATATCAGATCTCATAATCTTATTTCAATAATGCACATAATTCATCTGCAAAAACAAATGTCTCATGAGAGTAAGAGGTTAACTTTGCAGATCCAGTTACATATAAAGAGGATTTGGATTTTTCCTCACGTGGGCATTAGAATCTTTTCTATCCAAGTGGTTGCTTGAGATAAACACTACCATTTAAGTGTAGCTTCCATCATACACGAAGCTATGTTAATGAAGTCATAACCTCTTGTAAGGATTGTTTTATTTTCCTCGATGCTGGAGGCATGGCTCAAGTGGTAGAGCTTCAGGTGAGTAAGAATTACTTTTCTAACAGATCTTGGTCAGGTGTCAATTTTGATTGAGTGCTCAGGTAAACTTTTAACCCACTTCAAGCCAACCAATCATGCAAGATTACGAATCTAAGTTCCAACCAATCAGAACAAGTGTCAGGAATGTATGAAGAATAAAACCTGGATGACTTGCTGACTCCAGGTGCTTGCTTATTTCCCTTCCTGTCCATAGCACACTTTTTTGCGGAAGGAAACTTTGCCTGCTGAATTTCTTTCCAGTTGTCCTTATTGTTACAGGACACCCAAATGTTCTAAAATACTTCCAACAATTTGATAGCTTTCTGGGATCTTTCACATCATTGGGGAGGGGGATTAGATTTCTTCCTTAGGAACAGAAGAACCATCCTGTATCCGCCCCCCCTCCTCCAGTAAGCCTGCATACCCTGATGGCTGGCAAAGGACTCCCTAACATCCAACGTTAATGCAAGGAAGAGACCCAAACGGGCACCCCATAACCAGGTAACCTTGTATGTATGGGCCAAAACAGGAAAAACTGGCCTGTACACAGAGCCTTTATGGCTGGATATTTACCAGAGCGAGATATTTGCACGTGTGTGTGAGAAACACTTCTACACCTAAGAGACAGCAGAGTCCCAAGCTGGGGTTTCCTTCTCCCACTAGGAAAGAATACAACGTAGGAGATAAAGGAAGCAATCCGGATGGTGTGAGAAATCTCTAGTAGTGGGGAATTGCGTACAGAAGGGGCACACAAAAAACCTCGAATAAGGGGCGTGGAATATACATGAGACCTATTCATGGAGACCTGAACACGGGGAATGAGAAGTCTATGAGGCGCCCCTAGGCGACAGTTTTTGTGAAAGTACTGGGGTTTGAACTCAGGGACTGGATGCTGTCTCTTAGCTTTTCTCACTCTAGTCTGGAGTTCTGCCACTTGAGTCACTCCTTCACTTCTAGCTTTTTGCTGGTTAACTGGAGATAACAGTCTTGCAGCTTTCCCCTCTCCCTGCCTTGGGCTCATCTTGAACTGTGATCCTCAGATCTCAGCTCCCTGAATAGCTAAGATTATACAAGCATGAGTTACTAGTGACTGGTACATACCTTTTCCTATAGCTTTTATTTCTCGGTCACAAATATTCCAGTATTTTGCTTTAAATATGTAAGTTGTTTATACATATAATGTTTATAATGATGATTCTGTCTGGATTAATCTAGAAATTATTTCGGTTCAGGCAGGTAACAACAAGCTATGTAGCATCATGTTAAAAAATATGTTGTAGTTTTTCTTAAACTGTCGTCCTAGTTGGTAGGCTGAAAAATTGAAAAGGTACTGAAGTGTATGGCTTGCTGGCGAGTGAATCCAGATCCCTTACATATAAATCAAGGCCAGTCCAGTTTTTCTCAAAAATATTTCACTCAAGCAGGAAAGATTGTTTCTCCTGGAGGTTGAAGAGCTTGTAGAATTTTTATATTGCTTTGCTGGCAATGAGAGCATCATTAATTGTATTAAATAACTAATTAATAATTATGTATGTTAGATATTACAAATAACTAAAATTATTTAAATCACATAAACTGTTAAATGGTATTAATTAATTGAAATTAGTATCACTAGCCAATTATCTCTACTGCTCTTATAAGGATATATGCATATAATTAATAAGAATATGACAAGGCAAATGTATCGCAAATAATGATAATAAGTGGAGATATGTTATACTTTTGAAAACACAATAATGACACAAATTAGTAATTATTACTCACTGGATGATTGTTTTTAGTAATTATTGCTCACCCAGTAGTAATTATCATTCATAGCAATGCTACATACATTGTCTCAGTTTTCTTCAGTACAAGATTTTACCATTTATACAAGTGTGATTCACAGAAGTCCATGGGAGGTCTGGGAATAAGCTCAGGTCTGAATATCAATTTTTCTAGCAGAAAGTCTCTATGGTATTTGGTGATCTTTCACTACATATTTCATTCTTCCATAGTAATCTTGTATTTTACTGCTAACTACATATGAGATTAACAGACACACACTGAGAAGTGATTGTATTTGGCAATGTTTTGTAAAAGAATAAAATAGGAAATAAAAAATTTAGGTTCTCCAACTTTTAGGTAAGCACTACAACAAATTTCTTTGTATTCATTTCAAAAGAGAAAATCAGTTTTCTATTTGAACCTAATTACCATTTAAAATATATTGCTATAATATTTTCAACACATATAAGGATGAAGGTGCACTATAAAATACATGTACCCAGTGTATATCCCCAAAGCCTCTTGCTCACAAATGAAGTTTAATAACCTGTCACTAAGACAAAGTTCTGAATAGAGTTGGAAAGATTTCCCCAAAATTGCTTATCCTTTTCAGTGTTTTAAAAACAATTTACTAGGAAGATGTTTATTTATTTAATCCCTTACACTGTGCTCACTATTCCTCTCAATATCCTTAGATTTTATTTAACATATTAATCATCTCTGGTCTCCCTAGATAATTACCTGACCTTGAACATATAGAAGCCCAGGGACTGTTATGCCCTTATGATTTCCTTATACCAAGTATACTAGCAAAAAAATAAAATAAAATTTGTCTTCATATAATGTGGCATATGCTCCAAAGAAATGAATTATGAAATTTTTTGGCCTCAAAAATTAAGCAGTAATGGAGATTGGACTGTTAGAAAATAATCTCATAAAAATGTCAATTAACATGTAATTCTTGCCTGGTGCCAGAGGCTCACGCTTGTAATCCTAGCTACTCAGGAGGCTGCGATCTTAGAATCGTGGTTCAAAGCCAGCTTGGGCAGGAAAGTTCATGATACTCTTATCTCCAATTCACCACTAGGAAACCAGAAGTGGTGCTGTGGTGCTTGCCTTGAGCTGAGAGATAACTCCAAGGCCCAGAGTTCAAGCCCCGTGACCAAATAAAAACAAACATGTAATTCTCTTAAACTTATGATAGTGTAAATGAGGGTAGGTCATGCACTTACCTATGGTAATGACATGAGTTATCAACATTTTTATTTCTAAAATCCTCGACTGGATATCAATTGTAAATTATCATTCCAGCAGATTACTTTTTAGAAGGTAATTATCCAGGAAATGGATTTTCTGAAATACTCTGCTTTTTGTTTGTTTGTTTGTTTTGTTTTGTTTTGGTTCTAGTCTTGGGCTTGAACTCAGGGCCTGGCACTGTCCTTGACTTTTTTTTTTGGAGGGGGGGAGTCAAGGTTAATGCTATCCCACTTGAGCTTCTATCCTTCACTTCTAGCTGATTTTTAGTGGTTAATAGGGGATAAAAGTCTCACCAACTTTCATATTCAGACTGGTTTTGAAACATGATTCTCAGACTTTATCCTACTCAGTTGCTATGACTATAAGCATTAGCCACCGGTGCCTGACTCTTGGCTTTATATTTAAATTGATTAAAGTCATCAAAAATTCTAAAATACAAAATTATGTATTAATTATTAATTTCATTTGTCATTTATTAATGCTTATTGTTTATTATTAATGAATAATAACACTAGTGAAAGATTCATGATAAAATCATAATACTAGTGAAAGATTCATGATAAAGGTTATAGATAGTTTTATCACATAAGACTGGAAACATATTAATGAGCTTTACTTTAGATAATTCTGAATCTCAATAAAAAGGGTATGTATTTTGAGCTCCAGAATAAATTAATCTCCAAATGTTAAATAATAGTTATCTATGAAAGGTAACCTTAAATAATCTTAAATCTATCCTACATGACATTATTTCTCATCATCTTTATGTTAATTGCAAAATAACCTGAATTTTAAAGTCATCCTACACGATTTTATTTTTACATGCTGGACTATTTCCTAATTAGATTAGAAACAAATTAATATAGATGTTTCCAGAAATGTCTGTCTTTCCTAAGGTGCAAGAAACAAATTCTACTGAATCTCTTACCGTTTTCAAATAGATTTTACCAAAACCTGTTAAGAGGGATGGGGGGAAAAGGATAATATAGATGGTATAAATTTGATTAAAGTACTTTATGTGTATAATATATATATCACAATGAAAAAGATGAAGCTTCTTTGAACAATTAATTTTCACTAATCAAAATGAAGCAACCCTCCCAAAAGGTGTATTTTATCTAAAAATAGAATGTCAACATTTGTAATATTGCCTTTGCTTTTTTATCTTTGCAATTGATTTTGAGTGAAAACAGAAACCATAGCAACAATTTTAGGTAATGCCAGTCTTTTAGTCTCCAACTGAAAATTTTAACATTCCCCACCCTGGAATTCCATCTACTTCACCATGAAATCCTATTAACATATTCAGCTTTCCTCACTACCACCATCTCACTGTTTTAGTCCAACTCATGATCATTTATTGTCCAAATTGTTCCAATACTATCCAATAGTGTGCACCTGTTTCTATTTTTGTAATAATCCATCAATTCAGTGACTATCAGCTTCATTTAAAATTAAAAATAAAATCAAGCTGGATGTTGGTGGTTCATGCCTATAATCTGGCTACTCAGGAAGCTGAGATGTAAGGATGGAGTTTTGACGCCAATCCAGGTAGGAAAGTCTATGAGACACTTAACTCTAATTAATCATCAAAGAGCTGGAAGCAAACCTGGGGCTCTAAGGTTAGATTGCTAAGTTGAACTAACTAACTAATGAACTAACGAAATAACGAACTAACTAATAACTAGCTAAATAAATAAATAAAGCAAGCTCCAGTACCTAGGACCAGAGTTCAAGTCCCAGGACCAGCACAAACTAAAAACAATAACAAAAATCATGTTAACTTTGTTAGTTGAAAATGTACCATATGTTCATATTACTCAAATTGAAAGCTAAAACACATACCTGTTTACCCTCATTCCTCAAGTTCTATTCCTCTTCACTCCCAATACCAGCCCTAGATTTCTCTGCTTCCAGTTCAGCCACTGGGAGAATTCACTAGACATGTTGCAGCCACTCCTGGAAAGTGCTTGTTCCAGATGTGCAAAATGCTTGTGCTTTACTCAAGATTCCCTAGAATAAAATGTTAGGAGAAGACTCATTATGGAAAGAGATTAAGACAATGATGAAGGCCAAGTTCTTCTGTCTGGCATCTGTGCACTTGAAGAAGCAGAACCACCAAGCACTGTACTTCAGTCCAGGTTCAGTCCAAGAACCGAGAATTAGTAGCCTCTGTCTCAGAATGAAGTCTTCATCTGAGTGCAGCATGCCTATTCATATTGGGGCACATCAGCCTCATTAGTAGACCAGATGACCAAGCCAGAATACTTCACAAAGTAGTCACATGTTAGTTTCAGTGATCAGTCGGTAGTTCTGTTAAAAGAAAAACCTGCCAAGGTAAAGAAACTATCTGGAAACATGGTTAGATCTTTCTGTAGGATTTCCTAACCAAAATGAATTACATATATTCTGAATGAATTATATTCTCAAGGCAAGTCTTACTATTGAAGTATAATTTTCAAAAGCTAAAAATGTAACTCATACATAAACAAAATGAGTTTATGAGTACATATTGTTCTATTCAATCTAGTAATTAGTGAAGCATGAAGATAAAGAGTTTAACAATCTAAAATAAATAATACATTTTTTATTTTTTATTTTTATTTTTTTGGTCATGGGGCTTGAACTCTGGGTCTGGGTGCTGTCCCTCAGCTCTTCAGCTCAAGGCTAGTGCTCTACCACTTGAACTGCAGTCCCACTCCCAGTTTTCTGGTGGTTTATTGAAGAGTCTCGTTGCCTTTCCTACTTAGGCTGGCTTTGAACTGTGATCCTCAGATCTCAGCCTCTTGAGTAGATTACAGGCATGAGACACCGGTGCCTGGCTGAATAATATATTTTTAAAGGCTTATTTTTTGTTTTGTGTCAGTCTTGGGGCTTGAATTTAGAGCTTGGGTGCTGTCCTTGAGCTTTTGTGCTCTACCACTTGAGCCACAGATCCACCTCTGGCTTTCTTTTTCTTGGCACTCAATTGGAGATAAGACTCTCATGGACTTTCTTGTCCAGCTTAGCTTTGAACTTTGATCCTCAGATCTCAGCTTCTTGAGTTGTTAGAATTACAAGTGTGAGCCACTGGTGTCCAGCTTAAAGAATTTTTTAAAAAGAACTAGTAGATTCAAAACATAATATCTATAGCCAGGGAGTCACCATTTGGACTGAAATTTCCAGTAAACCTTGCAAATTTTCATTGTTAGGTCCCTTATAAAACAATAAGTAACAAAACAATTACTGGTAGCTTTAGTATGGCCTTGTTTGTGATCATTTGGGTAAATGCCCAGAAATGGGATTGCTGGGTCACAGGGGAGCTGTATGTACAGTCTTGAGGAATCTCCATACTGATTTCCAGACTGGTTGAACAAGTTTACACTCCCACCAACAATGCAATAGAGTTTCCTTTTGGCCACATCCCTCCAGCATCTGTTGTTACTAGATTTCTTAATTATAGTCATTCTAACTGGCATGAGGTGAAATCTCAATATTGTTTTGATTTGCATTTCTTTTATGGCTAGGGAAGTTGAGTATTTCTTCATGTGTCTATTGGCCATTCTTATTTCCTCCTCATAGAAGTTTCTCTTTAAGTCTTTAGCTCACTTGTTGATTGGGCAGTTGTTTTTTGAGGATTAGGTTTTGGAGGATTTAAGTTTTTGTGTTCTAAGTATAGTTTAGATATGAGGCCCTTGTCTGTTGTATAACTAGTGAAGATCTTCTTCTAGTCTGTGGGCTTTCTATTGATCTTACTAGCTATGTGGAACCAACCCAGATGCCCCTCAGTAGATGAATGGATCAAGAAAATGTGGTGTGTGTGTGTGTGTGTGTGTGTGTGTGTGTGTGTGTGTGTGTACACTATGGAGTCCTATGCTTCCATCAGACAGAATGACACTGCCCCATTTGTTAGAAAATGGAAAGACTTGGAAAAAATGATATTAAGTGAAGTAACCCAGTCCCAAAGAAGCATAGGTCCCACGGTTTCCCTTATTTGAAATAATTAGTATTCATTTAGGATAATTTTATCAGATGAGCTGAAAAGCTCAAAAGCCCTGTGCATATGACCATATAAGATGATGCTAAGTGAAATCAGCCCCAAGATATGGACACAAGAGGTCTGCTTTATTATTATTGTTTTAATTGTACCATGTAATTTAATTTTGTTGTTGTTGTTTTCTTTGTATGTTCTTCCCCCTTTGGTATATCCCCTTTTGTCTCTGTACTTGATTTTGGTACCCTGCATCTTGTATATACATATTTCTAATCTGGGGAGGGGAAGGGTAATAACAAGACATTGAAAGAAGGACACAGGATGACCCATTTCAACAAGGATACACACAGGACAATATATTAGAAAAAACTTTACAGCCTCGGGTAGGGGGGGATGGAGGGGAAGAGTATGGGAAGTGGGGGAGGGAAGGCATAGTGGGAAAACAACGAGGAAGGGAAGGGGTTGATTGACAAGTAGTGTACTCATTGCCTTGTTCATGTAACTGTAACCCTCTGTGCAGCATCTTTACAATAAAAAAAAGAAAAAAATTGCACTAAAAAGGGAAAAACCATGGGTGCCATTAGAAATTTCTAGGATTATCTTTTTTTTTAAATAGAGTTTCCTTCACAGTTTCTCCAGCTTGAGCAGAAATTATTTTAAATAGCACCCAATTTAACCGGAAACGGGTCCCATTCAATTTTTATGAACATTTATATAGATACTCTTAGAGCTATTCCATAACTAGGAAAGTTTCCTGAAGCACAAACTGAGAGACTATTTAGTCCATGGAATTAATTTCTATCTCAACCTTTTAATCAGATATACTAGACTGGACTTTTAAAATGCTTCTATTCATTCACCTGAAGTAACTGTTGATTTTGGTGAATTTTTTTCTTCTCAAGGTTCTTAGAGTATATTAAAATTTATGGCTTGCTCAGAAGTGAGCCCAAGATCCCTTATGTATAAAAGAAAGGCCAGGCCAATTTTCCTGAAGATTTGTTTACACATTAACACTACATAGAAAACACAACCCTTTTTGTTTAATGGAGGAGTTGCCATTTTTGATTCCATGAGTTTTATTTTCAAATATGCTATCATTTGTGGTGGCAAAATAAGGGAGGTGGCTGAAACAGACTCATTAAATTTATGTGGACAACTGCACTGCTATAAAAACGTGAGAAAACTCTGTAAATGAGATTTATTTTCAAATATGGCACTGGATCTTGGCAGTACAATTTGTAGTAGCTAAGTAAGGAGGGGGCTGTAGCAGATTCATTCAATTTATGATCACATCTGCACAGCCACAGACAGTAAGAAATTCGGAAAAAAGTGCATCTAAGGACTGAAATCTTCATGAAATCAGCAACCTAAAATATTCAAGTTAGTAGAAATGCAGTGAGAGATTCAATCACTACAAAGCAGTCTTTTCTGTACCAAAACTCTCCAGTGCTCTCTCTTTCTCCCCCCTTTCTCTCAATGTCTCTGTCTACCTGTATCTCTCTGTCTCTCTCTGTCTCTCTGTCTCTCTGTCTCTCTCTCTCTCTGACTCTGTCTTTTTAAGGCCAAATTCCTTCCCAGGCAAAAAGAAAAAGAAATGGGAAAATTTTAAAGAGAAAAAAAATCAATATGATTGACTCCATTTTACAAAGAAACCTGGAAGTTAACTTAATGATTAACTTCTCGTTGAAGCTGAAGTTGAACTTGGATATTTCTTTTAGCTGCCTGCAGGTATATTGCTTTATAAAAGATTGTGTTTTTAACCAGGCAAGAGTTTTAAAGACAATGTTTTGGGCTAAATGAATTAGTAAATACCTGCAGCAAGACAGGTTAATGCATGTGGCTAAGAGGACTGCAGTATATTTAATGCATTGTTTTTCTTCACTATATTTTGTTTATTTCATTGTACCTGACTTTTCTTTTGAAAAAAGAATAGGACTTCTAAATTATAAGTAATGACTCAATAAAATTCATTTTCTTTTATTAACACTTTTGTTTTTTTTTGTGAGGATACCGTACAGAGGAGTTACAGCGCCCAGGCCCAGAGTTCAGGCCCCATGACCGGAACCCCCCCCCAAAAAAAAAAAGGTGAGTACATTTCTTATCAAGCATTGTTGCCTCCTCTTTGTTTCCCCTTCCCATCCCTTCCCATCCTCTCTCCCTCCCCCCACCTGATCCTCCCCACCCCCCACCAAAGTTGTAAAGTTCGTTTTTCGACATAACGACTTGTATATCTCATTGTTGCAATGGGTCCACCTGTATCCCTAGTTAAACGATTTGTTTTTGCCCTTCCCCTCCACAAATTATATGCAATAACTAGTATATGTCTGAGACAAGCAGAAAAGGTCAGATAAGTTGAAGTTAGGGGTATGAACCCCAAGATAAGTATTCAAATTTTTTTTTCTTTCATGCAATTTCTAACATATTTATAAGATGATTTCTATGTTGCTTTGTATGTCCCTCCCCCACGGTATAACCCCGGCTTTCAATAAAATTCTTGATCTTGACTAAGATATACCTAGTAATTTCAGATCTAAACAGGACATTATGTCTGATAATTTGGATAAATGCTTATTTCAACATTAGTCAAATGCTTTGTGTAAGGAATTCTATGTATTAATATTATTTATATGTGACCATATAGAAAGTAAGTTTAATAATCATGTAAAACATAGCCTTTGGTTTCCCAAGGTCATTTATTTTTTCAAGTTAATCCATTTGGTAACTTTCTTGTCATCTATTTATTTATATATTTGGAATATTTTTATGCATTTTTATTGTAAAAATATTGTACAGAGGGTTACAGTTACATGAGCAAGGTAAAGAATATATTTCCTATATACTCCCTTGTTTTTCCCCTATGATCCCTTCCCTCCCACCTCCACAACTACACTCCCTCTGATCCCAGACTAAATTGTAAAGTTCATTTTTCAACACAGTGTCTTGTGTATCTCATTGTTACAACGGTCAACCTGTATCCTTATTTAAGTATTTTGTTTTTTCCCTTCCCCTCCCCAAATTAGAGAAGTATATATACAAGATGCAGAGTACCAACATCAAATACAGTGAAAACAGGGGTTATACGGTAGGGGAGGAACAAAAAATATCACATGGTACATTCTAAATACTTTAGAAACAAGAGCAAGAAAGAAAAGAACCAGTTGTGTCCCTATCTTAGGGTTTATTTCGCTTAACATCATCTAATCGGTCATGTGTATATAGCTTTTGACGTTTTTTTTTTTTTTTTTGCCAGTCATGGGGCCTGAACTCTGGGCCTGGACACTCTCCCTCAATGCTAACACCCTACCACTTGAGCCACATCACTACTTCTGGCTTCTTCTGCTTATGTGGTGCTGAGGAATCGAACCCAGGGCCTCATGCATGCAAGGCAAGCACTCTACCACTGAGCCACCTTCCTAGCCTTATAATGCATATTGATCTGTGTCATCTCTTCAACATTTTCATCCTCCCCCTTTCCCTTATTCTTCTTAATTTTGTGGTATATAAATGCATTCTTGACTGCATTTTCCTCCTTCCCACATTCATTCATCTACACCTCTTCTCTTGGTCCTACACCCCTCTCTTACAAGTACCCATTTCCTGGTATTTATTTTGTTGGGCTTCAAACCATCTATTTATTTAGATGGTATACAAGAATGTATTTTAAACTATAACTACATTATAAACTACAAAACTCAAAAAAGCTATGCACATATGACCATATAAGATGATGCCAAATAAAATGAACCCCAAGATATGGACACAAGAAGTCTTTCTTTGTTGTTGTTTTTAATGTATTAAGTGGTATTTTTTGTTTCTTTTGTATGTTCTTCCCCCTATGGCATATCCCCTGTTGTCACTGTATTTGATTTTGGTACCCTGCATCTTGTATATACATTTATCTAATTTGGGGAGGGAAAAGGGGAAAAACAAAACGCTGAAACAAGGACACAAGAAGACCCATTGCAACAATGATACCCACAAGACACTATGGTGGAAACAAACTTTACAATTTTGGGGGGGAGGGGGCAATGGAGAGGTGGGGAGGGAAAGGATAGTAGGAGAAAAACAAAGGAAGATGTAACAATGTTCAACAAGAAATGTACTCATTAGAGTGTTGTAATTGTAACCCTTCTATACAGCATCTTCACAATAAAATAAAATTTAAAGAAAGATAAAAGGGACCAGCTCCTCTTTTTTATGAGGAAGAAAACAATGCCTTTTTTAAGGTGAAGGTAAAAGACTAAAGAGTTTATGGGATTTAATCAAGGTCCTATAACCACTGGACAGACATTGTTTTTTAAAGGCAATATAAACCTTTGTTTTATCCTGATGACAGCCTGGATTACATTTGTGCTGTGTGGATTAGTGACAGAGATCAGGATCTGTGGCAGAACAAAAAAATAAAAAGCAAAAGACAATTTTTTTCCATCTGTTATTTAACAGATTTCTGTTTGTAAAACCATATTCATAAAAGATGTATGGAATTCAGAAAGTCACTTATAGCTCTAAAAACAGATCACTTTAAAAATGTTTACAATGAAGATTGTTTATGTTTCAAAGTGATGACTACCAGTAAGTCATAAAGTCCTTTGACAGCCAAAGAGGTTTTATCTATTTACATGCATTTACTTGGAAAATGTATTCATATTTGAGTAAATCTATAAAGAAAACTTTAGAAACACCGTTCAATGAGAGGTACAGCATTATCTCACAGATATAAACTGAATAAAATCAGTAGCCTATGATTTATTCTATTTTGCTTTATACCAATAAGGAAAACAAATGATATTCCACAAAACAAAAGGGCTTTTGAAAACTGTTCCCTTCTTTTGCATTCGTTTATAATATGAAGTACAAAGCCACTTTATACAAAATAAGCTTACATAGGACCTAGGTTTCATTGCATTTATTACTTATATACTGAAAGTAAAATTTAAAAGTTACAGTTTGGCAAGCATATATATAAAGTTTTAGACTGGGCAACCTCGGTACAAAACAGGAAGTTCATGGCTCAAGAAACAGGAAGTGATGACTGGTAGAACTCCTAACCAAACCCAAAATTTCAGAACACTAGAGAACTCAAGTGACAAAGGTAAGTTGATTTTTCCTTCCATGTTTTCATCTCTGAAGATAAAATTTGATTGTTTTAATAGTGAGAAAAATTATCCATTGAACATCAGGGGAAAAAAATCTACGTATATTCTGTTTTATTACTATAATCTGACTGCAATGCTGAATTGTTAGCTACCTGGAAATTATCTGTAGTCCTCACAGAGTCATTGCATGTGAGTTTCATTTATTATCAGAAATTAGGCTTATCAGGTCTAATTTATAAAACCTTCCAATAACTGGGCTCGTTTTGAAAACATAAGCAATAGAATGCAATTGTTATTAAGGTTGAATTTTAACTTCTTGAAAATAAAAACCCACATTTGACTAATATATTTTTATGCTAGAATTGAAGGAATATATTTTTGGATATTCCAACTGTGCAAAATATGAACAACATTTATGCATTTCTTTCTATAACTGCCTGAAAAGAATTCTCAGTAAATCTAGATATTTAGATTCACATCAAAATTAACTACAATGTTTTTGTTGTTCTTTTGTTCCAGGAGATAAGTTACTGGATTAAAAGTACAAATATTTTATCTACAAGAATATATGCAAAGAGCCTGGAGCTGGTGGATCAGGCCTGAAATCCTAGCTACTCAGGAGGCTGAGATCTGATGATCGCGGTTCAAAGCCAGCTGGGCAGCAAAGTCCATGAGACACTTATCTCCAATTAACCACCAGAAAACTGGAAGTGGAGCTGTGTGTCAGGTGGTAGAGCACTAGCCTTGAGCTGAAGAGTTGAGACAGTGCCCAGGCCCAGAGTTCAAGCCCCATGATCGACAAAAAGAAAAGAAAATTATATATATATATATATATATATATATATATATATATATATATATATTACATATATATATATATATGCAAAGAATTTTTTTTCTGATCAAGAGGATTTGGGGATTGGGGAAAAGGAAGAGAAAGGGGCTCAGTAAACCAGTATCGGGGCTTGAATTTAGGGCTAGGTTGCTGTCCCTTAGTTTTTTCGCTCAAAGTTGGCTTTTTGACATTTGAACTCCACTTTCTTTGTTGTTTTGTTTGTTTGTTCCCCAGCTTATTTAGAGTTAAGAGTCTCATGAATTTTTCTGCCCAGGCTGGCCTGGAACTGTGATTCTTATATCTCCATCTCCTGTGTAGCTCTGATTATAAGCATGAGCCACCAGTACCCAGATAAATCAAGATTTTAGTGTTAAACACAGTTTAGATTTCTCTCTAACTATACTTTTATGCCATCTTTTGGTTAGTGCACTTATTTAGAAAATGTACTCTTATAAATTTTCCTTCTATTTACTATACAGATTTAAAACCCAGGAATATCTTTCTCCAGGAACTAGGAGCTAGCCTTTTCAAATGACATTCTCTGGAAAGCCTCTGTTACTAAACACCTATATTTTAATGACATTGACCAATAGGCATCTCACATATTGTACAGTAGTGTTTCTTCACTCACTGATTTTTTAATTGATAAGTTTTTTTATTTTATTGTGAAAATATCATACAGAGGGGTTACAATTACATGAGCAAGGTAATGAGTACATTTCTTATCAAGCATTGTGTCTCTATCACCTATTGAGATAATCTTTACTTTTTTCTGAAAAAAAATAGACATGAATAACCTTCTTCATCTGCCTAAGTCTGTCTGGAACAATAACTATATTTCAAACAATACCCTCAAGGACAGTTTGGTATTCATTTATATTAAATATTCCTCCCATTATTCTTTCCCTCACACTCACAAAATTAAAGCATTCCTACTCACACATTGAATAACTTCCTTAAAAAATGATTTGGAAAAAGGTAAACATAAGGAAACTGCTAGTTTATATGCTAGCTTTTTCTAAGATACTGTGGAGAAAAGTCATATACATTTGTTTGTGTTTTTGAGGCATCCATGTTGGAAGTATCACTAGGTAAAGCTTTAATTTTAACACCATTATTGGTTAACCAAATTGCTATGGATTATGAAAATTATGTTTTAATAGCAGCAAAACTAAAATTCAAAAACACTTGCATTTCTTAAGTAGCAGAATTTTACTAAGAAATGCAGACTTCATAACAAAGGAAAATGAAATTTGATCAGTAAGTAGAGACCAAAGTCAGTGATATGGCTGATTGCTTCAAAACAGAGATAAAACCAGCAATGTCTTAAAAACTCTTTAGCATCGGATATTCTGACAAGAATCTTGGAAATACCTGATACACAAAACAAATGAGCTGCATAACTTCCCATTTGTACATGAAACTTTGTTTTTAATAAATCTAAATAAGTATCCCTTTTAACTATAAATAGCTATCTCTATAAGAACATGAAAAAGTGTCTACACTAGGAGAAAAGAAAAACAAAAAATAAAGTAGCAAATTAGGTGTTGACTTTGCTTAATATAGTATTTCAATTAAAAAAGGGGAATACGAGTAATCATAAAGCCAATGAATACAGACTTTAAAATAGTTAGACAAGTTCTTAACTCTTTAAATAGGTTATTTACTCAGGCTTTCACGTGCTGAAAAAAGTAATAGCTCATTGCACAGTATTGATTCCTAGTCAGCTGACAAAGGGGTTGTTTCAGGATAGCAGAGAGGAAGCAGAGAGTGAGTAGTGCATTAGCAGTTGTTCTCTGGAGAAAGTGTCATTCTAGGAAAATTCAACCTAAATCAGAAGAAAACAAAATGCAACTACAGGAAAACCAGCAAGAAAACATACATATCTAAATGAAAGCACAACACTGACATTCTAGAGCAAGAATGAATGAGCTACCAACATACTGTCAACAGCAATATGAATGGATCTTACACACAAAATATTGAGATTAAAAAATGCCAAACTGAAAAAAAGTACATCTTGAACTGAAATGATATGCAATCTAACTTGCAAAGTTATGTATGGCAGTGTTCTCTACAGTACAATCCATAACAATCAAAACCAGACAGAGTCTGAGTTCATGCTTTTAATCCTAGCTACTCAGGAGGCTGAGATCTAAGGATCATGATTTGAAACCATCCCAGGCAAGAAATTCCATGAAACTCCTATCACCAATTAGTCATCAAAAGCCAGTAGTGGAGCTGTGGCACAACTGGTAGCACAACAGTCTTATGGGGAAAAAAAAGTTGAGGGAGAATTTCCAGGCCATGAATTCAAGGCGAAGAAGTATCAGCACACACACACACACACACACACCCTCACTCACACACATACAGAAGCCAGAGTGAGAAACACAAGTATTACTTGTAAAGAGGGAATGTTGGGGGATGAGGATTAATAGAAGAAAGGAGAAAGTAAAAAGGAAGGTGGTGTGGAAAAGGGAAATACATATCTTTTAGGTACTTTTTGCACAGGCATGAATATAAAACAAGGAAACATTTTAAAATTGGGGTGCAGAGGGTGAATAAGAAAGCATAATGGGGGCTGGGAAGATGGCTCAGTGGTAGAGTGCTTGCCTCTACCATGAGGCCCTGGATTCAATTTCTCAGTACCACATAAGCAGAAAAAAAAAAAAACGTAAGTGGTGCTTGGCTCAAGTGGTCAAGCATTAGCCTTGAGCTGAAGAGCTGAGGGACAGTGCCCCGGCCCAGAGTTCACGCTCCTTGGCGGAAAAAAAAATGAAAGAATGAAAGAAAGAAAGCATAATGTAAGGAAGGAATTTTGACCAAGGTATATTATTGTATGTATAGAAATATCACAATAAAACCCAGAGTGCAATATTTATATGCTAAAAATATTAGATACCAGTTTTGCATCTGCAATAGAATAAGTTGTGCCTTACCCATATAATGCTTAATAATTACTGTATAATAATGATAATGTACAAACTATAATTACATTTGACATCACTGTCTTTCAGAAATATCATGGAATGTGAAGATACTGGATAAATAAAGGAATATTCCTGTGTGATTCTATTTACATATTATTCAAGCAAAACAAAATTATTCCAAAAAGAAAGAAGACAGAATAGTGGTTCCTTTGTAAGATAAGATATTTAAAGGGACATGGAAAATTTGAGTTGCTGACTCTATTCTCCACCTATCAGCTGATTATAGCTTTTACGTTGTTAAAACTTTTCGGCATTAACTCTGATTATGAGTGTACTTTATTTTGGGGGGATGTGTGTGTATGTGAGGAATTAAGTTTACTATAAATACAATTAAACCACACGCTATTTTCCCCATTTGAATATAATCTTTTAACATGCAAAGTGATCTGTTATTAAAAAAATGCTTAAACTTGCCGGGCACCATGGCTCACGTCTGTAATCCTAGCTACTCAGGAGGCTGAGATCTGAGGATCGTGGTTCAAAGCAAGCCCGGGCAGATATATCCATGAGACTTTTTTCTTTTAACTTAAGTTTTTTTTGTTTACTTTTTTCTATTTTATTTTTTATTGTGAAAATACTGTACAGAGGGGTTACAATTACATGGGCAAGATAAAGAGTACATTTCTTATCAAGCACTGTAGTCTCCTCTTTGTTTCCCCTTCCCATCCCTTCCCATCTTCCCCCCGTCCCTCCATCCACTCCACCCCCCTACCCCCCAAAGTTGTAAAGTCGTTTTTCTGCATAATGACTTGTACATCTCATTGTTGCAATGGATCCACCTGTATCCCTATTTAAATGATTTTTTCCCTTCCCCTCCACAAATTATACCAACATCAAATACAGTGAAAGCAGGGGTTATACCATGGGGGAGGGACATACAAAGTAAAAAAGAAATAATCTTATAAATGCATTAGAAACAATCATCTGAAAGAAATAAAAACATTTGAATATGTATTTTAGGGTTCATTTCCTTAACATCAACTTATCTGACCTTTTCCGCTTGACTCAGACATATACAATTAAGGGAAACCATGAGACCTAAGATTTTTTGGGCCTGGCTTACTTTACTTAATATAATTTTTTCCAAATCTTTCCATTTCCTAACAAGTGGGGCAATGTCATTCTTTCTGATGGAGGCATAGAATTCCATTGTGTATATATACCACATTTTCTTGATCCATTCATCTACTGAGGGACATATGGCACAAGAACAGACCTCAGGACCAATGGAATAGAATTGAAAACCCAAAAATGAACCTACAGACCTATAGCCACCTAATTTTTGATAAGAGAGCTAAAAAAATAGAATGGAAGAAAGACAGCCTCTTCAGTAAATGGTGCTGGCAAAATTGGTTAACTACTTACAGAAAACTAAAGCTAGATCCTTATATATCACTCTGCATCAGAATCAACTCCAAATGGATCAAAGACCTCGGAGTTAAAGCAGACACCCTGAAAACATTACAGGATGGAATAGGAGAAACCCTAGGACTCCTTGGCACAGGCTGAAATTTTCTTAATAGAGACCAGGAAACACAACAAATCAAAGAAAGGTTGGACAAATTGGATTGCATGAAATTGCAGAGCTTCTGCATGGCAAAGGACATAGCTAGCAAGATTACTAGAAAGCCCACGGATTGGGAGAAGATCTTCACTAGCCTTACAACAGACAAGGGTCTGATATCTAAAATATACCTGGAACTCAAAAAATTAAATTCCCCAACAATAAAGCTTCAAAGAAACAACTGCCCAATAAATAAGTGGGCTAAAGAGTTAAAGAGAAACTTCTCTGAAGAGGAAAGAAGGATGGCCAATAGACACATGAAGAAATGCTCAACCTCCCTAGCCATAAAATAAATGCAAATCAAAACAACATTGAGATACCACCTCACTCCGTTAGAATGGCTATAATCAAGAACTCTAATAACAACAGATTCTGGAGGGGATGTGGACAGAAGGGAACCTTACTGCATTGTTGGTGGGAGTGTAAACTTGTTCAACCACTTTGGAAAGCAGTATGGAGGTTCCTCAAAAGACTCCACATAGAGCTCCTCTATGACCCAGCAATCCCACTTTTGGGCGTTTACCCAAATGATCACAAACAGGGCCACACTAAAGCTACCAACACGACTATGCTTATTGCAGCATTATTTATCATAGCTAAGATATGGAACCAACCCAGATATCTGTGAGACTCTTATCTCCAATAAACCACCAGAAAACCGGAAGTGGCACTGTGGCTCAAATGGTAGATGGCTTAGCCTTGAGCTGAAGAGCATAGGGACAGTGCCCAAGCCCAGAGTTCAAGTCCTGCTACCGACAAAAACTATGCTTAAACTTGCAAAATGATGTAATTTGGACCTCTTTAGTAGCAAAAGAAAGTTATTATTCACATGGCCTCTGCTAAGTAAATTGCTTTTTAAGCTCAGGATAAAATAGATACAAGCAGTGGAATATTCATTGTACAATTCAACCAAAAGCCATTTTGATGTAGCTGTGGTTTTAATGTATTAGAAAATTATTACTGAATATTGTTATAATAAAGATACTATTGACTTCTTACATAGAGTTTTAGAGTTTGCTAAGCATTTTACTTTATTTTATTTTATTGTTCTTTATATTATTAATTCTTTTGTTAAAGTAAGCACTATACTATAGATTATAGTTAGGTGCCTTTCTCTCATTCTCTCTCTCTTTTCCTCTCACTCTTGGCATGGGAATAGAAGCAACAGACAAAGATCAGAAACACAAAAAGGTGTAAGTATGTTTTTGACTGGTGCTAGTATTTTCATGTACTTTCTTTACAACTAAAGGTGCATGCTTGTTCTTATTCTACAAAGAAAAGACGTATACACAAATCACAAAACACTGACTCCTCCTTAACAATCATCTCACTGAGATAATAAATCAAAATATCCATTGGTAGTCTACTGTAGTGATTGTTTTATAAAGGTATGAATAACTACAAATAACATTTTCAGGAGCATGAAACTTAAATGTTTTGCTTTTAAAGATGTTAGAAAAAAAGAAAGTACCATGTTGAGACTAGATTGGTTATTTGCATTTGAAAATGAGCTAGACCTGTTAAAACAATTTATCAGGAATAACAGCGATGGTTAGTATCTGGAAACATCTTTCTCCTGCCATTCAAAGTTCAGATGAGCATGTTCATGCATCAGGATCGCAGGTGGGCACTGTATATCCCGACCAGCAGATGTTTGTTGTCAGAAGCGTTGTCAACACCCATGCCTCTTTTAGAGTTTGAACACATTCTTGAGGTAATCTCACAGAATCTGTCTTCTCAGTTTTTGAATGTGCAACTGGAATACTGATGCAAACTTCCATTTCTGAAAATCTTCCCAGGTATATGAATGAATAATCATTTATTGAATCCCTTTGATTTTTTTCTACCAACTATTAGAAATATTGTATAATTCAAATGCTTACTTTTGAGGCACCATTTAGTGGTGCAGTATTTACGCTATTTTGCTTTATTTTCACTATTATTAGTTTTGTTTTAGTCATGAGATGCCAATAAATATGGTGATTTCAACTAGCAATAGGATTAATAGTCCTTGATATCACTCGTTCAGTTAAATACATGAAAACAATCAAAAACTCAATCCTTCAAAACTTAGTAAGGTTCTTCCTTTATTTATTTATTCCAGAAACAATACTTGGCTTTAGTGCCAGAGTGTGTTAATTAGAATTAACAAAGAAAATATTTGGCAGGACCTGTCATAAATGTCCTAGCTATCAACACTGCATGCAGCTAATTGTATAAGGCTGTGTTGCAATTCAAAGCAGAAGGTAAGATACTCTTGAAATGTTTCCCATGGAAATAACTCATTGATCCTATATATTTTGACCATGGGTGTTTGTGTTTCTTTGTAACTGTGGTATAGTGATATTCTGAGGGGCCCAGACCATATCAATAATAAATATCACAGTAGGAGATTCCATATAACCAATGGAAGTACCTTTCTTTCCCTCCAAAGACTTCCATGTTTAACTTCCCACAAGCAGCTTGAGAAATTATGCTTTCCTCCAAGTCAGATTGAAAATGCCCAGAGACTGTTTTTAGTTGTCAACAGAAAGCAGAGGTATTCTTTATTCCAAGGTCAGTGAGAGTTCACAGATGATGCCTGAGAATTGGAACTCTATGAAACTGAGTTAGGAGAGTTAATCTGAAGGAAATATTCATCTTGAGGAGTTGATATCTCTATTGGCCCCCACACCTTTTAGAAGGGAGAATCCTATGGTACTCAAAAATGTGCATTTGGAGGTAGACCTGCTAGACACAAATTAGGAGACTTCTCAATCTTAGTAAGATGCTTAGATAGAAAGATCCTCAATGTTTTAATCTGTGCCATGACAATATTTTTTTATTTTACTGTCTATTATTATTTTTAAGTAGTTATACAAAGGATTTGCCATCTCACAAAGCAGTTTATGAATACAATAATTTTAACTTCTTCCACTTGAGAGATAAGATATAGGGAACTAAGTGGACATACGGATCTAAGGCATTTAGAGCATCACTGGTTATTGTACACTTATAAGTATTACATTCAAGTTGCAATATTGATTTTCATTCATGGTAGTTTTCACTATGATTTGAGAATGACATTATGTCAAATAGCTTTCTTTTCCCTTTCCTGGAACTTCTTAATCATTGGATCTCATTTTGCAATGAACAGAAAAATATTGTAATTGTTATCTTACTTAAAATTATGTTTGGAATTGTCTGACAACATGAGTTTTCTGTGACCGCAGGACTTAAACTATGAAATTTGCATCGAACATGATATTTCAGTGTCTCTGATATTTGGATGTTGTGGGTTATCATAAATTCTCAAAGGGGAGAGTCACACCAAGCAAACGCAAATTTGTTCAGCTGGAGACTTTTCCCAGGCATCATAAATTCAGTATGATCAAGTATTTTCCTGAGGACAAGGACAATTTTTCACTTTCTCTAAGACGAGTTATCTTACACTTCTTAAAAAGAAGTGTAATAACAATCCCGAGGAAGAAGGCAATTTCTCCCTACAGGCTGATACAGAAGGAAGAGAAGAGAATGTTCTCTTGAAAAGACAAGAAGGTCATTTCTCACTCCTCAAAGCTGAAGGGGGAAAGTGTATATCTATTTTGGTTAAATGATGGTATATTATTTGAAAGCAGGCACACTTAAATAAAAACTTGATATTTTTAAAAGTCCTGATATACCTAATGAATACACTTATAGAAAAAACCTTTGCTTACCTGACTTCTTTTATTTCAAATCCTGGCACTCTTTGTTCCAAAAGGTGCTTGTTTACTTTCAAATGAATTTCCTTAGAGGCACTAAATAAAATAAAACAAAACAACCCAACAGCACATAGTCATAAATCTGCCTTCAAGAAAGGCAGTGAATTGAAGAAAAGTCTGCTTAGTCATTCTTCTATCTTGTGAAACATCCACCATTACACAAATGGTATTTATTCCTTAAAAATACCTTGGACTTACTGTTGAAAACAAAACACACAAAAAGAAGCCAGGAAAAGGAGAAAGGTCTGGCAAGGCTGAAAAAATATATTATTAGATGTTTTCTTACATCATTTAAAAATAAAGAGTTGTTCTTAAATTTTAATTAGTGATATAGAAAGGTAGGCCTGCATTGTAAAAGGCATCTGGGTCATAAGAAATTCCGAGATGGGAAGGGGAAGAAATAGAATGTAATGGGTAGGGATCACAGCTGGCTGGAAGGATGAAGATTGAATATTGTCCAAACAGATTGCTTGCAAATAGGAAAATGGAACAAGGAAATCTGGGAGGTATATAATACTTTAGAGTGTGGAGGAGCAAGGAATGTGATGGTAGGGTGAGATTGATTGGAATACTGTATAAACATACCGAGGTCTAACAGTGGAATCCCTCCTGTATAACTGATCTAAACCAGTAAAAGCAAACATTAAAATGAAAATCCACCCAGAAGAGATCCAGACGTAGATATCCATCAGACTTCTTATCAGGAAGAGTCACTCTAGAAGATAACAGAGCTATGCCCTTATACTTGTACTGCCAGTGTGAAACTCTGAGGCTGAAAAGGTAGGAAGGTTCCATAAGGGAATTTTTCAGACATGAAAGTATTTGGAAATCTCCACCACTCTTGCCATCTTTCTTAAGCAAATGCCTAGACGTCTGATAAAGCAACATGGAAAGAAATAAAGAAGGAATGCTATTTCTGCTCTCTTTCTTCTGCCCAGTTCCTCTCTAGACCTTCCCGTTTGGGGCTGAGTCTCCGATTCTGGATTCTTCCATGACTTCCAAAAGGTACCTCATAAAACAGGAGGAAGATTATGATTTATAGTGCTGTTTCTTGGTGGAAATATCAAGTGTCACAATGTTCTCCACATTTGCAGAATAAAATATTTGAGAGAGAGCCAAATCTGCATAGTTGGATATGGAGAATTTCTCCCCCTCCCCCCCCCCGCCCCCACCCATCACCTCCCTTTTGGTTTATCCTTGGTTTTACTTTCTGAGATTTTAGACTAACTACTGGAGTAATGATCCAAAAATACTAAGAAGAATATTTCTACCAACAAACAGCAAGTTAAAAAACACAAAATAAACAAAAACAAAAAACAAAACTATGAGACTGGATTAAATGTGAGTTCTAGTATTTACTGGCTGTAACTCAAGGAAGGTTAGTTTTCTGACTTTTTTTAATCTCATAACTAACATGAAATGGACACTCATCTAATGAAGCTTTTGGATTATATTGTAGATAGACAACAAATGGTATCATTTAAAGGTCTACATTTTACAGACTTAGATAATAAATAAATACAATGCTCTCAGGTATGTGTATGTGTGTGGGCATGGCTGTATGTTTGTGCTAGGCCTGGGGCTTGAACTCAGGGCCTGAGCACTGTCCCTGAGTGTTTTAGCTCAAGGCTATTTTTCTGCTGCTTGAGTCACACCTCCACTTCCAGCTTTTTGGTAGTTAATTGAAGATAAGTGTTTCATGGGCTTTCCTGCCCAGTCTAGCTTCTAGCCTTGATCATCATATCTTAACCTCCTGAGGAGATAAGATTGAAGATGTGAGCCAACCACAGATGCCTAGTAATGTTTCCTTACTGGATTTTCATGCTCACCCAAAGGATCAATGACAAAAATATTATATCATTACAGTTGTATTTGTTACTCAGAGATGGGGGAAAATTATAGTTTACATTTCCATTGATTCTTACTGCTACCTAGACACAACAATTATAATTATATGCTTCATTAATATTTATATAATCCAATGGTTTTATGATAATTTTTTATTACTAATTGAGAAACTGAAACAAAAGATGTCATTTTTTGTATGAGTAATTTTATTTTCTTCTTTCTAAATTATTCCCAGATCCCAACTTAAGCAAGTGAGAGTACATATTTTCTCATTCTTGTCACAAGACACACAATCAGTGAAGATAGTAATACAACTTCAATTTGGAAATATATAACAATAACATTTTAAGTTGGGTTGTATAAGAAGCGGTAAAACGGAAGAGCCAAATCTCAAGTAGGTAAAATCCTTTCATTACCAATTACCAAATGATGAGTGAAAGAAATTATTTTGTCTTGCATTACATAAGAGCTACTTTGAAGATTATTTTTATTAATAATTTTTTATTGTGAAAATACTGTTCAGATGGGTTACAATTACATGAGCAAGGTAATGAGTACATTTCTTATCAAGCATTGTTGCCTCCTCCTTTGTTTCCCCTTCCCATCCCTGTCCTCCTGTCCCCCCCTTCTCCCCCCCGCCAAAGTTGTAAAGTTCGTTTTTTCGATATAACGACTTGTACATCTCATTATTGCAATGGGTCCACCTGTATCCCTGTTTAAACGATTTGTTTTTTTCCCTTCCCCTGCACAAATTATACCAACATTAAATACAGTGAAAACAGGGGTTATACCATGGGGGAAGGACATACAAAGCACCAAAAAAATCATCTTATAAATATGTTAGAAACAATAGCATGGAAAAAAAACCATTTGAGTCCTTATCTTGGAGTTCACTTCGCCTAACATCACCTTATCTGACCTTTTCTGCTTGTCTCAGACATATACTAGTCATTGCAAATAAGGGAAACCATGGAACCTATGTTTCTTTGGGCCTGGCTTACTTCACTTAATATAATTTTTTCCAAGTCTTTTCATTTTCTAACAAATGAGGCAATGTCATTCTTTCTGATGAAGATTATAAATGAAGAAAATTCCCCAAACATTTTCAACATCATACTAGGGAGAAGAAGACAATAACATACAGCCAAGTAATGATTCAACTCTGGAATAAAGCCTAAAAGGCAGAAGTAGATACAACCAACCTGGAATCTGAGAATAAAATATTTACATGGTTCTATACATTATGTATATCCAGATTTCTATAAGACTAATAAATTAATATTGTCATTCTGCTTTATTCTTATTGATTCCCTCATAGCTTGTTTTGTAATACTTTCCATTTTTATTTTAGACAGGGGAAAACAAAGGGAGGAGAAAGGGTTGCCATATTAAGAGATACTCTAGAGTTGTAGGGCAAGAGAAGTTACTCAATCCTCTTGCTTAGTGTAGCTCAAACACTAAAAGGAAACACAAAGGTGGAAATAAGAAACCTGAATGAATATGGATTGATGATTTATATGGTGAAAATACCCTAGGATTTGAACTCATAGTTTGGACTTGATTGGCGGAAGCTAGTGTTCTGGAAAACTCAGGTAAAGATTGCCTTTGGTAAAAGACCTCTTTCTAGAACCAAGAAAGGACAAAGATAGAAAGACAGAAAGCTTGGAGACAATAACCAATACATTGGTCAAACATCATGCCTAAACAGCAGACCCACCTCCTCTTCAACTTTATCCAAATGCTTTCACCTCCTACAGATGGAAGAGTCAGATGCTTGAGCCACCTGGCCACAGAAGAGTACTAGGGATTTCTCTCTTCTCAGCCAATGTCCTGCCTCTCCCATCCACAATCATGAGCATATCTTCTGCCCCAAAATGTCTACCGATGCTCAGTGGCAAATCCTGTTTTGTACCCCACAAATCAGAAATGAAGCCTCTTTCTTCCCTCTGTGGTGCAGACCTAGTGAAAGGTTACCAGATCAAACCTAAACAAGAACCCAAGGCTTATAGCATGCCACTCCATGGGATGCTAGGATGTGAATGAACATTAATGATTTCAACCAAAATGACAAGAATGGCCCAGACACCACCCAAAGATGGTTTAGACAGGGGGAAAAAAAGACATCCCAAAAATATTCAAATAGAGATTTTACAAACTCCGAAGCTATTATTTTTGGTGGTGGTGTTTTTCTTCTGGTCTGGAGATGATATGTGTATTTTTTTCTGATTGGCTTGAATAAAACTATTTGGTAACAATGGTAGCCTTAAAATATTGTAAATCTACATCACAGCTCAAAAAATACATATTTGTCTATTAAAAATTCCTGGAAAGTGGTTGTACCTAGTCAATATAATGGACCTACAAACGTTTAACTTTACAAGTGCTTCATTAGAGACTTCTTATACTATTGTAATGATGTAGAGAAACAGTGGAAGCTTGAAATTGTAATAATTGTACATATTGTAGGCTCTACCTATATGTATTGTGGCATTTCTGAGAAATACTGAGACTTAATTATTTCTTTATTTTAAAAAAGTAACATAGATTTAGCTGAGAATAAGATATCTCAATATTATGCATCAAATCTTGTTTTCTGTTTGATTTTAAATGTATTATAAATATTTTTCTTGGTATTAAGTTTGAACTCAGGCCCTTGTGCTTGCTTGACAAGTGCTTGAGTCAATACTCCAGCCCCTTCTGCTTTGTTACTTTTAACACTAATTTTTTTATTGTGAAAATACCATACAGATGGGTTACAATCACATGGGCAAGGTAGTGAGTATATTTCTTACAAAGCATTGAAAAAAATTTTCCTGTATTTTTTAGGTTCTCATATTTTTGCCTGGAGTGAACTCTTCCTACCTTATGACTCCTGCAAATCTAGGATTACAGAGTGAACACCATCATCTCATCTTATTTGTTGACATGCAGCCCTTACTAACTCTTGCCTTTGCTGGTCTCTAAACACAATCATCCTGATCCCAGCCTCCAAAATTGCTGAAATTGTAAGTGTAAGCCACCCTGTATATCCTGGTTTTAAGTATATTTTATATGCCATCATGTCAACCTTAAAAGTTTAGATACATAACTTAAACATATACAATTTTATATGTTCAAGTATTATTCAAAATTACATTTAAACTCTATGATATACTTAATTTTCATAGAAATGGTATATTAAACTTTATATTCAACGTGGATAAAGAGTAAAATTAAGTAGTAAGAATAAACCTAATGTAAATGTGTTAATCATATTAAATTCTGAAAATGTGTGCAGCTACACTGGGATTTCATTTGAATTGATTTTTATACTCACTCTAATGACCGCCAATAAAAATAAATTTGCATTACCAAAATGATTTATGATAGCAGACTTCTCTATTATACAAAGACTTTCCAAAGCACTAGCTAGAAATCTTGCTCCTTATTTCATTAAAACAACAAATATAATCAATTTTAATCAGTGTCTCTGCTGGGTAAAGGAACAGAGAGATATAACTATAGAGATTCAGAATCTGAATTGCAAAAAAATCCATGGAACCAGGCGCCTGTAGCTCATGCCATAATCCTAGCTACTCAGGAGGCTGAGATCTGAGGATCACCATTTGAAGCCAGCCTGGTCAAGAAAGTCTTTGAGACTCTTACTCTTACCTCCAATTAACCACTGAAAAGCTGGTAGTGGAGCTGTGACTCAAAGTGGTAGAGTGCTAGCCTTGATCCAAAGAAGTTCAAGGACAGAACCCAGGCCCAGAGTTCAAGCCCCAGTTCTGGCAAAAACAAAACAAAACAAAACAAAATCCACATAGCGCCAAAGGGAAGTCTAGTATTGTAAAGTTTTTCCTGACCCCTCCCCCCAATAATGATAGATTGTTTAAAAGGAATTGGTCATTTAACTTCGTTGACAAAAGTATACAAATTAATTGCATACACTAATAGAAATACAAAATAATCCATGTCAACATTAAACAGTAAAAAAAAAAATTCAGTCTCTGAACTTGTTGATTAATCAAAGAGTTCCAAGGTAGATAATGAAATAAATAGAGCAAGGTGCACTGAAGGGTCTGCACACACATTTCATTTAACATGACTGGTGCAATTTTAGATGAACAGGAATGAAGAAAGATAGGAAATGAACTTTTCCAGATGAATGATGGGCAAAGATGACTCTGATTGAGTAGGCTGTCACTTTACTTTGGTCATTGTCCATTTTTTCCCACATTTTTCTTAGCACATAATTGAAAAATTTGGGAAGTTCTATTGTGATTTTTCTATAAATGCATATTTTATATGTTTTGTTCATAATCACCTTTCTAATACTCTTTGTCATTCCTCATCTTCCAAACTCCTTGTTAAATATTTTTAATGTGTAATTTTTCAAAATGGAAACCATTTTAGTCTTTTCATACATTCCTGTAATGCAGTGTGATGTTCCTGCCCAGTTTGGAAGAAAGCATATTTGTATTGTCCACTAGGAAAATACCATCATCCTAAACCTCAAGGTGACTTCTCCCGGATGCATATTGATTTCATGCTATCTTCTAGCTGAAAATTAAGTCAAATCATTGTAAGCAAAACTGTATGTGATAGGTGGGTGTATATACATATATACACAAATACATATTAGCATTATTTTTATTTTAAATGTTATATTTATTTCTATAATTACAAACAAAGCAGATATTACATTGTCCAATTGGGTTTAAACTAATGCATTATTACCTGTCCAAGTTTAAATTCTTCATGATTAACTTGGTTTAGCAATCCCAAATGCTCATGTTTTCTGTTGGTTTCATGGATGAGTAATGAAATTGTGACAAAAATCATATGGTAGCACTTAAAGCTACTTGGCATACTTCTTATCTTTGTATGTTTAATTGACCAAAGAAAGTAATATGGCCAAATTATTGTTAAATGGACCAAAAACATAGAATTGTGTATATACACATATGTATATATATTATATAATATATTATAATATATGTATATATTATGTATATAATATATATTATATACATATATGCATATTATATTATATACACAACGATATACATATATACACACATATATGTACATATACATATGTATGTGTATATGCATGTATATACATATACACATATGTATATGTGTACATTGTATATGTGTGTGTATAATAGTTTTGATATGCTCAAACTGGACTCCCAAACACAAGAAGAATTTACATAGGACATCAAAAGATTTGTCAAGGGGAAAGTATACTTAAAAGAACTGAGAAGCATGAGACAGGCCATATTCAGATATTATTTAATTAGACATGATGATTTATGTGTAGTTGGTTAAATAAAGGAATTGTTGTTAGGCTTTTGATTGACTAGATTTATCAACCAAAAAACAAGGAAAGTATTTTCTAATAAATGGTCTTATAAAAGCATTTTATTTAAGCTCTATAACTTTTTATATTCTACCTGCTAAACAGGACAAAAATCACAGTAACCAAGTAATAATTATTTAAAATTATAGGCTAGTGATCATTGTCATTGCCTTCTGCTTTTCTGTGGTTGCAAGAAAGGACTTAGGCAAGGTTTTAGACTGAATGCACTTCAGCAAAAGCTGTGCAGAAGTCACATAACAGGATTTCCAGATGAATGTGAAATCCATCGTTACTGTCGAAATGAATACAAGATCATTGTCTCCAGGAAGTCATAGCTCCGCCTTCAATAGTTGCTGATGAGCAATACATTCCCTCATTTTAGAAGTTAATCTTTATGACACCGGAAAACAGAAAACAAGCATGAGTATTTTTATTATTTATGTCTGTGTAATACCCTGATAACTAAAAGTGTAAATTCATTTTTCGTAAGACAAAGATTAGGCTCTGTGTTGCTATCATTCATGCTTCTCTTGTCATACAACCTTCTTATTAGGTGGACCACTACATTTTTAAATGAGAGAGCATGAAAGAGCAGACTGAATCACTCACTCTTTTAAGTAAACTGCCAGGCAGGCCCTTGCTGAAGGAACATATGTATTTGAATTCACAAATACACAGATCTGTAAAATGAGAAATCATCTTAAATGGAGATATTAAGTGGACTAAGATGGGAAGTTTATACTGAAGAAATCTCAATTTTCTTTCTCCTCTCTTCTTTGCTTTTCTTTTTCTTTCTTCTTCTGATGAACCAGCATTGATCTATCACCAATATACTGTAGTAAAATTTTAGTTGGAGTATTACATTTCTGGCACATATGATTCTGCAGGGTGTTCTATTGAGAAATTAAAGTGATCTTGTGGTCAGAAATGTACATTTTATTTATTTTGTTCAGAACCTGAAAGAAATTTAAAACATGAACATGGAAAATTATGGTAATAATGCATGAAAAGATCTTAGAGTATTCTAATGAAATGCATTATTGGATTACAAAATAGTTAATTGGAGTCATTATCATTACAATGGTTGATTCCTTTGATGTATTGCCTCTGGGCATGATTAAAGATTTAGCAATATTGTTCTTACATCCTAAGATGTGAAAAATGCCTAATCATCTGTTCAATAGTATAAAGATTATGTAGAATCAGAAAGCTAAGAAAGTACTGTCTGCATGTAAATTAACCTGACAAATTTATTTGCCAATCATGACAGCATTCTTCATTCTAGAAAAATCCATATATATAGAACAGAGGCTTTTTAGAAGAAAGCATTCATTTGAGAGCTGAGAGCAGAAAAGTAGCCAACCAACAAAAACACAGATTTGGGTTTGAGAGAGTCTGTCCCTTACTCAGACACCAGTGGCTCAACCTGTCATCCTAACAGAAAAACTAGTGAGACTTATCTCCAATTAGCCAGCAAAAACAGGAAGTGGAGATATGGCTCAAGTAGTAAGAGTGAATGAAAAAGCTAATCCCATTACTGGCCCGAAGGAAACAAAACAAAAGTTCTTTTCTATCTCTTCCTCAGTTCCTGGTCTTTTTTGCTGGGTGATTTTCAAAAGGTTGGATAATATCCACCTGTGTCTAGATCTTTCTGTTCTAAAATGTAGGCCTCAAATTTTTCTTAGAACTTTAACTTTCTGGATTATACAAATAATACAATATGGAAATTCTGCTACAGATACTGTCTAGGAACGTATTTTCAAACCTACCTTTTCAGAAAAAAATTTACTTCAATATTATACCTATTAAATGTCATTCAAATTACAGGAAGATTTTAGGATACAAATAAGGTGATAAAAATAGCGGCTGAAAATGTGAGGGAAAAGACTGGGACACACTGGGCATTTGAACTCCAGCAACACATATTAATTTTTCATCATAGGAATAGCATTCACTGAGCATCAGCTATATGCTTAATGTTGTTCACATGAAGGTTACTCTTAAGGTACACTGTATGTTTCTATATACTGCAGAGAACTTAAGCTATGTTTCCAATTTCAAATAACAGTTAAATAAGAGTCAAGGTGAAAATCCAGTCAACTCTAGAATCCATTAATGTCATCCTTAGGCAACAAAATTAATCTTATATTATTCTTTGTGTGTTCCCTTTGCATGATGAAAAGCCAGGGCCCAAGTACTTATTGAGCATTCTTCAGATCAGGTAGCAAGAACTCTATTGAATTTTCTTCCAGAAATTTACCCATGGTTAATATCTCTAAAAATTAGTATCACTTACAAATGGGAGCAGAAAAAGTGAGCACTGCTAGGCAATCAGGGCCAGGCTCTCCCATAAAGGTCCTGTGTCCTTCCACAGAGAATTCTTGTTTGCAGACCCTAGACATCATATCACCTTGAGCAGTCACACATGTGTAATTTTTACTGATGGTAAAAATGTCTCATTGTAAAGAAACTTGAATGCTTTCCCCAGGATCCTTGGAAATTATTTGAAGATGATGAATTTAAGGTAGTAATGACCACTTTGAACCTAACCTAGAAGGACTCTGTTGCACTTTCGAAGGATTTATACAGCAACTCAGGCTTTCACAGATGAGGTTCATGAGAAGGATTGCGCAGATCTGATGGGAAATGTCATTGTTCTCAATGATGAGCTGAATTTAGAACTATGAAATTAAAATTGCCAATGTGAAATTAAGAAACCACATGATTAATTGCTTAATTGAATGAATAAGGCAATCAATTCACAAGGCTGTTCATTATGATGGATTAGGGGATATCACTCAGGAAAAGGATGTAAACCTTCACCTCTTTCAAGGCTGGTTTACAGAGACCCTGTGAACACATATAAATATGAGTTGAGCTTCAATGGAAGTACAAGCACCTTCCTAAATTGGCATTTATGATCTAGTCAGCACCAGATCATTCTCAAAAGCAAGGTGGGCTCACAGTCCATCCTTAATGAACTACACATTGGTCTTTGAAGTTCACAGCTGGGTTTCAGTGAAAACACAACACACACACACACACACACACACACACACACACTAAGGCACACATACACACACATATGCAACTAAGAGATGCCAGCAACAGGCAGAGAGTCAAGTCAATTATTTGCTGAAAAGTAAAGTTGAAAGCTGGCAGTGGAAGGGAAATGTCCCTGGAAGGAAAATTCTCCTTGAGGAATAGCCTGGAGAAAGTCAAAGCAGGAGACTGATTTAAGGAACCCAAGGGGGAAATATGATACATTTGAAAAGCTAGGGTACTGGGGAGCCAAGTGTTCAAGAAGAGGACACAAAATCCAAGGAAATGCTTCCTCTACCATTAAGAAATCACTGGAGAATGCCGTGGTCCTCTCTCTGGGTATCGGAGTGCAGGGATCCATCTTCAAAATGGCAATCCTTAGGGCAGAAGGTGACGAAGGTTTTACACTTCTCAAACCTCAACCACTCAGCTCCCAGGATCCTCTGAGGAGCCCTGGTGCTTTAAGTTGCCAAAATAATCGTTGTAGTAGATAACAAGGACCACTTTTTTTTTTCTTCAATTGGCTTTCCTTCATCTCTTGAAACACAACTGGTTTCAATGGAATTGCAAGGATCAAAAGATTCACAGCTCTCTTGCCACTTGAATTTTATCTCAAAGATCTTCAGATTTCATCAACCTGCCCATCCAAATTTTACTCCAAAGGTAGAATCTAAATTAATATGTACATGATATCTGTATAAATATATGCTGAAAATTGTTGCCTATTATGTATATTACATGTATCTGGGTTCCCTAGTAGAAAACCTTACAAAATAGCAAGCTTAGGAAAAAGCTTTACTAAGCTGGTGACTTCTAAATTAAAACTATTAGTGATATATACATGTATTTCTAACTGTAGTAGTATCATGCTGGAAATAATAATTCTTATCCAAAAATATCATATGTACTGAAAGAAAGAGGACTCTGTCCATTCATCACACAATGCTTTTTCAACATTTTATCAATGGTTAGTCTCTCTCTCTCTCTCTCTATATATATATATATAATGTATATATATATATATATATACATAGTAAACATGCTGTACAAAGGGGTTACAGTTACATGAACAAGGTAATGTGTACATTTCCTATCAGTATTGTTACCCCCTCCTTTGTTTTTTCCCACCATCTCTCCTTGCCACACCTCTCCTCCTCCTCCTCCTTCCCACAGTTATAAAGTTCATTTTCAGCATAGTGTCTTGTACATCTCATTGTTGCAATGGGTCAACCTGTATCCTTATTTCAGCATTTTGTTTTTTCCCTTCCCCTCCCCAAATTAGAAAAATGTATATATATGATGCAGGGTACCTGAATCAAATATAGTGGGTTAGTCTAACTTTTTGTCCTCTTCAGTTTAAATCCTTCTTGAAAGCCTTTAGGATCAAAGTCAAAGAAAATGCCTTGATAGAAGAAGAACTTGTTTTTCAATTATTGTAACCCTAATTATATTTTTAAAGTGATAACATTAAATATGATACTAAAGATAGTCAAGGAAATTCATAAGACTCAATTATATACAAAAAAGTTAAAATTCAAAGATATGCAAACTATAGTTAATCCTTGCACCTATATTTGGGTAAAATGTTTCTTTGTCATATACATATAAACAAAATAAAAAATACTTTCCAATATGTATTATAATATAGTAATAGTGTTAATATATAGTACATATTAGTATATAGTAATAGTATTAATATTCAATTTATTGAGATTAATTGGAAAAGAGAAGTAAAACCTAAAAGGTTTTTTTTTTTTTTACAAATAAAACCCTACACAAGCAAATCTGGAAGTACCTACTGCTTTGAAAAGATGCTTGAGGGACACAAGATCTCAGACTCACTGCAGTTGTGGTTCAAAGGATTGAATGCTAGTCAAGTGAAAAAGCCAAATGAGAATGAGAAGCTATGAGTTCAAGCCCAGTACTGGGACACCTGTATACACTCAAACACACACACACACACACACACACACACACACACACACACCGCCCAATAAAAGTCATAGATATTAAAAGCAATACTGCTAACAAAAAATGGCCTGTGGGCTGGGAAGGTGGCTCAGTGGTAGAGCGCTTGCCTTGCATGCATGAGGTCATGGGTTCAATTCCTCAGCACCACATAAGCAAAAAGAAAAAAGCCGGAAGTGGCTCTGTAGCTCAAGTGGTAGAGTGCTAGCCTTGAGCTGAAGAGCTGAGGGACAGCACCTGGGCCCAGAGTTCAAGCCCATGACCGGACCCCCCCAAAAAATGGCCTGCATATTTCAGGATATGCAATTTATTATATGACTGAAAAACTGTATTGTAAACATACTTTCCATATTAACAAGTAAGATAATGATATCTAAAGTCCTAGCCTTAAAGTCAGATTAAAAATAATAGCCATCAACTAGAATAATTAGTGATTAAATCTGATTACTCTTCTGCTAGGAAACTGTATTTTAATGTTACATTTATGTCAGATGCAGAACCACATAAAAAGAAAAGTACCATTATTTGAAAAAAGCAACTATTTTGATATAGACTCTCAGTCGAGAGATTTTTGAACAAAATATGCATTTTTAATCGATTTAAATAAGAAAAAGAGAAGAAAATTTAACAATAAAGGTTATCTTTGAGATTTAGCAGTTACCATATAAAGTAAATTGCTGCACAGAATCACATATTATGATTTTCTAATTCTCATTTCTTTCTCTCTCTAAATTCCGGGTGTATGTGTATGTGTGTATATGCACACACAAATATGTATTCAGAAATAATATTTCTAGTCTCTTGGAAGCTGCCAGCAGTTGTCAGCCTTTTATATTTTATAGTGAATTATCTAAAAGTGTTAGATATTTTAACAAGTGAGCTGTGCAGGTATATATCCTAATTATCAGTACATAAAGCAGTGACTCTGAAGTAGTTTTTCATATTCAATCAAATTCCCAAGCAGTATAGGAAGCAAATTGATATAAATTGTATTTCTGGCTTTTGAAAGCATAATAAAAGACTCTAATGAATACTTGCCACTGAGATTCACAATATAATAAGAGTATTTCCAGTAACTGTACATCGTAAGAGGTAACTAAAGTCAATTTGTGTGTGAGTTAAACAATTCTCTTATGTGTCTAATTCTATCAAATTTAATATCATTACAAATATATTTTTCAAACAGAAAACCATCCTGATCCCCTTATCTAACTCCCCACAGTGCCTGAACCACATTTGTAAGCAATAGACCTCTCTCTGTTTTTCCCTAATTCATTTATAATGTAAGACAACCACATATTTTGTTTTATTTTTCAGAGAAAAGAGAAATTAGAATAGTACTAGTGGTCGGAATGAAATTTGCTACTTAGGAAATAGAGAAACAGGATTTTAAAAATAGGGTAGTGATCAATAAAGGAGGGAACCTAAAATTCTGACTTTTACCACGAGGATTATGGAAGACAATCATGCAAAAAGAAAAAATCTTGTGAGATATCCTGTGTCACATGACTGATACAACTACTTTTATTTATCAATTAAACATGGAATGTAATTTCTCTTATCGTCAGGTAGGATTTAATATATTAGATTTACTTTTAGAGGGCATTTTTGCCTAGACAAGACTTGATTATACACAAAAACAAATGCTTACATATGAAGAAGGCTTTTATAAGGTAGTAACAGTGGTAAGGAAATAAGACAGGAAGGAGAGGAAAAGCCAGGGCATGTGTTGGATTGAATGCCATTTTGGCACCAAAAGCACCATTTCAAATAGCATCGAAGCGGGATACCTAATGTTACTGAAAATTACTCAGAGTTATGATGCTCTGGCTCCCTTCACCTTGCTGGTTAAGTGCTGTTTTCTTTCTTTTTATATAAATATTCTTTATTGTAAAGATACCGCCCAAAGGGTTTTCAGTTACATGAGTAAGGTAATGAGTACATTTCCTATCAAGTATTGTTACCCCCTCCTTTGTTTTCCCCTACCATCCCTTCCCTCCCACCTCTCCAACTCTTCTCTCCCCTCACGCCCCCCCCTTCCAAAGCTGTAAAGTTTGTTTTTAACCTAGTGTCTTGTACAACTCATTGTTACAATGGGTTACCCTGTATCCTTATTTCAGCATTCTGTTATTTCCCTTCCCCTCCCCAAATTAGAAAAATGTATAAATAATATGCAGAACACCATAATTAAATACAGAGAAAACAGGTTATACCATGGGGGAAGAACATAAAAAAGAAACAAAAAAATCACACAGTACATTATGAGTACATTAAAAACAACAGCAAGACAGATAAACCACTTGTGTCCCTATCTTGGGGTTCATTTCTGTTAGCATCATTTTATATGGTCATCTGTACATAGCTTTTGACTTATTCTGCTTGTCTTAGACATATACTAGTTATTGCAAACAAGGAAACCATGGGACCTATGTTTCTTTGGGCCTGGCTTACTTCACTTAATATGATTTTTTCCAAGTCTTTCCATTTCCTAACAAATGTAATAGCCCCACAAAAAATAAAATACCTAGAACTTAATGAAAAAAGTGAAGGACCTCAATGATTAAAACTTTAAAAACCTGAAAAAGGAAATTAAAGCAGAACTAAAGAAGTGGAAAAACCTCCCATGCTCCTGGATTGGGAGGATTAACATATGAAAATGGCAATACTGCCAAAGGCTATCTATAAATTCTATCAATATCCCAACCTCATTCTTCAATGAAATAGAAGAAGCAATCCAAAAATTCATATGGATCAATAAAAGACCCTGAATAGCAATAACAATCCTTAGCAGAAATAACAGTGCTGGAGGAATATCAATACCAAATTTCAAACTCTACTACAAAGTTGTTTTCTTTCTTCTTGCATTGCTATGTAGCAAGTTGTAGTAACTCTCATTTAAAGAGAAAACATGCCATTGATGCCAGGGACCTCCATCCCCAAGTAGAACTGTCCATAAAACCTTGGCTGGAGTTACAAATCAGTTGGTAAATGCACAGATATGGCACCATAGACATCTGACAATATCAACTTGTTTACCATTTTAGCTTCTTCTCTCATTCAATTTTCAAATTGATTGGTTGGCTTCCTTTGTATATAAACCAAAAGACACAATCTCTCTTCAATTATATTATGTATATACAATATATTATATATGATATAATGTTCATTAACACAAACCTTACTGTTCGCTATTTTTATATTCACCATTTTCCTCATGCAGTCTAGGTTTTCTCAGCTTGAGTCACCTGAGGAATTGGTTTGAATTCCCTCAAGATGGATTGAGTCCTCTTATCACATAACTTTCTGAGCATTTTTCTGAATCTGTGGTCCTCACAGTCACTTATTTATTCATCTCTGCATAGAAATACCAAGACACAACCCTATGAAGCTACTAACTTCAAGACATACTGTGATCACCACCATCCATTTGTAACAACCAACTTTGCTTAATGTCCTAGAAAACCTTATCTTATTGAAGCACAATTTGGAATTTTTAATAAAAGAAGTTTTTCTTTTCTACAGGGGCAGGAATCTCATGTTGGCATGAGATTGGTAGGGTGCACCCTGCACCTTTTTTCTGCTTACAAGACCCAATTGTCATGATGCAATACAAGTGGAACAAATGTGGAATGTCAAGGTTATCACTGTAGATACTGCATTACTACTACTACTACTACTACTACTGTAAGCATTACGCCCGCCCATCTTTGGTCCTCAGCTCCGCCCAGACCTGAGCTCCTCCCAGACCTGGCTCTTCCCTCTCTCTGCCAAGACCCACCAGCTCCCACCTATCCCACTTCCTGGGCCCAAGACCATCCTGCTACCTGGATAGGGACAAGTGCCATGTGCTCCCTCTTGGGGTCAATATGGGTCCTCTAATAAATCTTGTAATAACCTTTCTGGTGTGTCTGCCTGCCTTCTCGTGGTCCTCTGGGATAGATGTGAAGGATCCCTAAAACTACTACTTAGTGTGTGTGTGTGTGTGTGTCCTGTGGCTTGAACTCAAGGCCTGGACACTTTATTAGCTTCCTTTTGCTTAAGGCTAGCACTCTACCCCTTGAGCCACAGCTCCACTTCCTGTTTTCATACTGGGCCTGAGATCTGAGGATCTCAGCCTCCTAAGTAGCTAGGATTACAGCTGTGTATCATCAACCCCCAACCGTTTTACTTTTTGAGGAAAAAAAAAGTTATTTTTTTCTGTGGTAAGTAAGTTTTTCTATTTTTTTTAATTTTAATGGCCATTTCTTTTTTTTAATTTTAATTTAAGGGGCTGGGAAGGTGGCTCAGTGGTAGAGCGCTTGCCTTGCATGCCTAAGGCCCTGGGTTCAATTCCTCAGCACCACATAAGCAAAAAGAAAAAAGCCGGAAGTGGCGCTGTGGCTCAAGTGTTAGAGTGCTAGCCTTGAGCTGAAGAGCTGAGGGACAGCGCTCAGGCCCAGAGTTCAGGCCCCACGACTGGGCCCAAAAAAAAAAAAAAAGGAAAAAACTTTAATTTCAATTTTTATGTGGTAATGAGGAATTGAACTGAAGGCCTCATGAATTCTAAAAGAGCATTCTACCACTAAGCTACATTCCCAGTCCCTTCCTTTGCATTTTACAAAAATAAAACACTTTCATCCTCTGATTGATAGAAAGTAGAAATACTTCATCTATTACAGAAATAAAGTTACCTTGTTTGATACGTTTGGGTCGATCACTGCAAATGTGATTGAGGCTAACATTGGGTTAAAATTATGGTAATGATATCATCTTTGCTGCAATCTCTGGCTTGGGAAAATTGGCACAATTGATATTGGAAATGATGAGAGCCATGTCTCATGTCCAACATTTTTAAAGTATGTGATAGCAGATTAATTTCATCCTGAGATTCAACCCTGCTTCATTTCACTCTCTTGTCTAATAGAAGTAGCTCAGCAGGAGAGTCTTCCAATTAGCTTTTGGTACCATAATAGATTTTATGTCATTGGTTAGGAAACAGAAATTGTTGTCTATTACTTATCTATTTTAGGTGGTTAGCCACTTGTGTCATTATTAGTAATATATATAATGTATATAGGTCCTCATCTTACAGTATATGAAATATGCTACAGAAGTTATCCACTCAAGTTTGCAAAGCAAGTGTACACAGACTCACAGATGAATGTGTGAATCATAAGAAAATAATCCTGTAAAATCAGGATATCAAAGTTGTATAAAACTGATTTGTTATGATATATCTCTACATGCATCTTATGTACTTTGACCATATTCACGCTCTAATCTTCTTTCTTATCTCCCTCCTTCTTTCTTTATAAACTGCTTTTAGTGGCTTTTATTATTTGATCTTTTGATACTAACACAGGAGGCTGGACAAGACCAGCACTTGATCATTTACTCTTATAACTGCATGGATGCAATGCAGTACTGCGGGTTGTATAATATTATATAAATCATGTAATTCAGATGTTCTAGGATATGACTGAAATGTGAAAGAGTGGCTGAACATTCAAATATAACAATTGCCAGGGGAAGTGATTGCTATTGACAACTAATCCTAAACATTAAATATAAGCTTTACTAAATGTCTCATTTTGACTGCCCATTTTATTCCCTCCCAAAAAACTTGAAAGTAGATGCTGCTCTGATTAGATGATTAAACGGAAAAGTTTATCTCTCTAGGATTAAACAATAATTAGCAGAAACATAGAGTGAGCTACAGCCAAATCTATTTTCTTAGCCTTTGAATTTTAAACCTACTTTACATTATCTATCATGCTATTTAATAACCAATTTGACAAAAAGAACCCAAAGCATTCAAATATTTTTGTGATTGTAACTAGGTAACAATATTGTGCTAAATGGTAACATTTAACAATTCTCCAGAACTTTCTGGACTTTTAACTTTTCTTTGTGGTAAACCTTAGAGAGAACCAAAGATGAGGAGGGGAGGGATGGGCACAAGCAGTTAGAATAAAGATCTTTGCCACCTCTCCAGAATTTCTTGATTACTTCTCATCTGCTCTAATTTTTCCCTGATGAGAAGCCATGCTTGAGAGTAATAAGAACGGCATGAACTAAATACATCACACTTGACTGTCTGCATAAGGGTGATGGTGGAAAGGAATCAAATGGATTTAGGTTTCATCAACCTGCAGCCATTGATTTTTCAACTTTCCATGAGCAGCAAAATGGAGTTAGCAAAAACCACTTTTTGCACTCAAAAGAGTGAACAGCAAGGGAATATCAAACCCAACTCAAGTAAAATGTGCAATTCTTTAAACAGTCCTTCAACAGTAATAGCATATCTCAACTTCAGAACACACAAAGCACAAAGTAGAGAGGTACTTTGTTAACACTTTATCAAGCTGCTGATGAATCTGAACAGTTATGCCACCAGCCTTTTTTTTTCAGAATGCACTAGACTTCAGAAGTTTAAAAAAATTAGAACAGAGACACATAAATATTATCTAAAAGAAGCAATGTAAATGCTGTACAGTGGTTTGCTCTGGAATGCTCATTTAAATATTTTAAATGCCTTATGACTATAAAAGGCAAAATATAAAAACAGATATTTCATATACAGTCCACTTTCCTTCAGTGACCTGTTTTTTGGCCATAAATACGGCCATCCTCAGCAAATTTTTTAACTCACTATATATAAACCAATGGGGAAAAAGGTTGTCATTTTATTTTAGTCTATTTTGTATTTTCATACATCCTGAAAGGGCAAAAGAAACTGTTGTTTAACTCCTTGTCAGGTAAAAAAAAAATTACTGGTAAATCCAAGTTGAATACACAGTTTTTTTGGTGAAATTCGCCTTTGTCACTTCCTGCGTGTACTGGTTCCCCTCCCCCACCCCGACCATTCTATTGAAATTATTTTTTCCTCAGAAATAAACAAGGTATTCAGCTATTAGATTCTAGCTTATCACATGAAATTAAACCTAGGGATGTGAATTAATTAGAAATCACCTCACCCTGGAAGATGGGATAATGACAGAGTCCTTGAAATCAGTGTAGGTTAAAGCTGCATGTTTAGAGCACATTTGTATAAACCTGAGATGTAGCACTGATTAGATATTGTATGAATGGCACTACAATTAAGACTTACATTTAATCTAGTAGAAAGAGATTCATTTAAGCACGGTGACCTTAGAATTTTATCTTGTAAGTAAAAGTACCTCAGGCAAAAATAGTAATAGCATGCAATGAATGATTTTTTTTGAAATATATATTCTGTTACTTCACTTTTGAAGGTAATTAGTATTAGTAACAATACTGATATACAGTGTTTACTTAAAAAGTTACAAGGCTCTATAAAGGATTGTAGCAATTGTGAAGAATTTAAATAGGGAAATCGTATCATCATATGACCAAATAGCTAAATATATAAAACCTGAAGCTGTAAAAGTACAAATCAATGTAGGTTGATGTTTTTTATCTGGAATTGAGAGTGAACTTTCTAAGTAGAATTAACCAGGAAACACTGAGTACTCTTTAACAGGAGATAAAAATATTTCCTTGAAAAAGTTTATGTGGATCTATAGAAGAAAATTCACAGATATTAAATTCTTAGTAATATTGCTATTCCAGAAAGATGTAACTAATCAATGGTACTTGACTCAAGATAGCATCACTACAGATAGTATCTACAGAATGTCATGGATGTTTATTCTACCCTCCTGAGAACAAAGTCATTCTTTATCTTCTGGTTTTTTTTCTCAACTAGCAAATTTAGAAACTTGCCATTGTTTTTGCATTTCATCTAAATTTCCATGTGGGGATGAGAAATGTGACTGGACCCATTAGCTTTGCTTTCATCATCAAACTTTTCCAGGTGTCTCACCCTGAACCACACCGGACTCAGGGCTCTGACTCTACTGATTTACATATAGAAAGATTTCACCAGGGGAAGGAAGACTAGACTTAAGTTCCACACAAAACCGAGGCTTGTGTGTTCTTCATTAACTTTTAGAAATGTAACGTTTAGAATGATGAGCAGGTGTCAAACAAAACACTAGGATGAAAAATTTGCAAACTGATATTCATGAAAAGATTCATAGATTCTATGGGAATAAAAAAACTCAGAATTCATTTTCTAACCTGAGTCTCTGATTAAATTATTTTAAATCAATTTATTGTCCAATATACTAGTTAAATGTTTAGAATTTATGAAACACTCTTCTATTTCCTTTTATTTTAAACAGAACACTCATTTTAAGTATGTAATAGCTTCTCTTATCTTTTGATAATGATTAGTCCTATTTTATTTCAACTTCATTTTCACTGAGTACATTCATTTTCTTCTCTCCATTTTCTGTTTTCTGTTTTATTTTTAATTTACCTTTATTTTCATGGTGATATACAGAGGGGTAACAGTTACGTGCATAAGGTAGTGAGTACATTTCTTGTCAAACATTGTTACCCCTCCATCATTTTTCTCCTACTTTCTCTCTTCCCCTAATCCCCTCCCCCCAACTTGTAAGTTCATTTCCAACATCTGTTTTTTTTATGTTCATCCTCTTTTCTTTTTGGTAGCTTTCCTCAAAAGTACTATAAATGTTCACTATCCCATTATTTTTAAATATGAACCCCTTGAAGTCAATTGCAAAGTCTCTGTAAAAGTAAAGGCTGTGTTGTTTGGAAGCCTTTACTATGGATGATGTGTAATGGATCTGTCTTTCCTTAGCTGAATCCTATAAGTACCTATTCTCTGGATACACACTACACATATCCACCTTTGTGCTCATTAAAGGTGGAAAAAGGAGATAGATTCCTCTCTTCACCCATTGCTGTCTATGTGACCAAATCTTACTCTATCTTGTTCTGTGGTTCAAGTACTGACTGAGTTTTTATAGAAAACACAATTTCAGCCCCAGAGATTGTCTTGGCTCTGAGGAGGTCATTGGAAGTTGGCTGATGAGCACAGATACAAATTCAGGCAACCTTCCTTGTCATAAATCCCAATTTTACCTTTGCTTTCTTCAATAATTTAAGTTCCTAGTTGCTGTGAAAATAATTCTTTTCTCTTGTCAGTCAGGCCCCTGCAGGCATGGTGTTACATATCAGGTAAGAGAGGAATCTTGCCTCTATTTCCTCTCTTGTCTTTAACCTTGTGGCCTTGTAAAATCTCTGAAAAACTTGTAGTGAGGCTTTCCTTTTTTTCCAATGATCAATCAGTGATCATTGTGTAACCAGAAATTCAGCGTCATATTAGTGAATCACAACCAGGTAATGTTAAAGAAAATTATAGAGTCTGTAATGGTTTAAAATAAATCACCAATATACCTGTCGAAAAAAATGGAAAAAATTTTATGCCAACTATCTACTATATATAGTCATGAATTTATTGTATTTATCAGTGACCTTATGTAGGAAAACTTCATTTCAGGAGGTGGAAAATTTTAATCTGTTCTATATTAAAATCTAGCAGCAACTCTTAGCAATAGTTATGATACTTAAATTACATATTTTTCATATTGCTGTTGTTATGAGCTATTTATTTTATTATGTAGTGCTTTCTCTAATAGGTGGAAAATGCTATTGATTGAGTGCTAATTTTAACTGAATTCCTTCTTACTGAAAACTTAAAACTTAAACATCACAATTCATAATTGAATTTCAAATATGTCTTAGGTATGTATTTACATAGTGGAATACATTACAAATACATGCTTTAAAATACATGCTTTAAAATCACATTTTTCCCTTAGTCACTGAAACCATATTTTTGCTGAGAACAAGCAAGCTCAGACCTCAAAGGACTCACTTCAGAAATTAAAATAACCATTTAGGAAATGAAAACCCACAATGCTCTAATGGAATTTAAATATAGCAAAACTTTTTCTGCTACTATCTTTAGCTGATATGAGTCCTTGGTTTCCCAAGAAGGAAACCAAAGTTAATATCAAAGTCATTACCTGAATTCAGAGCTTTATCTCCTTTGATTTCATATAATAGGACTATAATTGTACTAACCACTATCATATTTTCTGCTATTTTATTCTTAGGGAAAATCAGCATTAGTATCATTGTGTGTCTTAATATTAACAATTCATTTATGACTGATAAAAATATTATTCATAATATAATTGGAATTCACTGATATATGCTTAAAATGTGGCAAAAACAACACATAAACTTAAATAGGCTATATTTTCCTAAATTTAAGAGTCTATGTGACCTTTTAAAATTTTTGTTACCTTTTTTAGTGATTGTAAATTTTATAATACCATCCCCAAAGTACTAGAAATTTCTTTCTTCCCAAAAACACATGCATAGTGCAAGTTTTTGTAGCCATACATTATAATTTTATGGCTTGACTTTTTGACATCAGTTCTTCTAATCTCAAGCCAACCCAAAACGCCAAACATAGGTGTTACTAACAGAACATGAACTTTGGGCTATAGTAACCTAGTTCCTCAGGAAAGACATAAGTAGGCTGACCTATACCACTATGTTATTATTTCTATAGTTTTTTTCCCATAGATTCAACTCCTTTCCTCCTAAGACTCAAAGTATGTGAAGATTTAATGTTCTTCCACACATGTAACTTGACTTATTTTTAAAATCTTTTTTTCTTTTTTCCCTTTCTCTCTTTCTCTCTCCTTCCTTCCTTCCTTTCTTCCTCCCTCCCTCCTTCTCTCTCTTTCCTTCCTTCCTTCCTTCCTTTCTTCTTCCTTCCTTCCTTTTTTCCTTCCTTCTTTCTTTCTTTTCCTTCCTTCCTTCCTTCTTTCTTTCTTTCTTTCTTTCTTTCTTTCTTTCTTTCTTTCTTTCTTTCTTTCTTTCTTTCTTCCATTTCTTCCTTTCTTTCATTCTTTTTTTGTAATTAATTTGGGCTAAGAGTCACAGGGACTTTCCTACTAGTGCTGGCTTTGAACTGCAATCCTCAGATCTCCACCACCTGAGTAGCTAGAATTACAGATGTGAGCCACCACCCCTTGGCTTAATTCTTCTTTTTCCTTCAAAGATTACCCAGGTTTTTATACTGCAACAAGTTTTCCTTAGTTTAGCCTCATGATGATTTGTTTTTACTCTTAACTGATGATACCTCCAATTAGTATGTGCTTTCCCAGTCATTATCTCTTAGAATGGGTCTAGTTGAAAAATGTCATCATTGATTCCTATGAAACATAAGATACCTTACCTCTACCAAAATGAGCCAATACTATCCATCTGTGTGGAAGCATATAGCCCAGACACACGTAAGGACCAGTTTGGGTTAGCAAAGGTAACATTTATGCAACTATTTTTACCTTATTTTCTTAAATGTCCCTACCTATATTTGAAATTTTATTAACAGAAATTAAAATAATCTTGTAAATTCACTCCTATAGAGTTTTTTTTAATTGTTCCTAAAGCACAAAGGAATCAATACCCAGGAACAAGTACAACTCAGCCCATCCCACATTCTAAGGACATTCTATTTCCCTCAGCCATGGATTTCTGAGTTCTTCAGAAGTTCAGTGGGACCACAATACTCTCTTTGGAAAGGAAAGCCAAATAATAACCTGGGCTTTTATTAAAGAAGGTTTAATTGTCTCACCTAAATAAAATGATGCAAAATTATATCAAATTACATTTCCTCCCATGATATCAAACTCAATTATTTTATACTGGTGTCTGATTACATTTTTTCCATGACAGAAAGAGTATAGAACAAGTAGTCCAGCTTCTTTTTTTTCCTTTTGGCTAATTTCTATTCTTTACACATCATAATAGAAATGTAATAGAACATAATTCTTTTCTAGCTTGTGGTCACAATGACTGTACTTGAAGCTACCTTTATATCACATTTTATTGGACTGAGAGTTCTCTAGGAAGACAAGTCCTCAGATAGCTGATGCTCTTACCTTCTTCCATGATCAAAGTTTCATTCTATACTTATGTATTCTATCAGTATATAAAATTATTTCTACTCCAACATTAAAAATAATATTCTCTTCTCCTTGTATGCCACAACTAGTGTCTAAATCCACTTGCCTTCATTGCCAACATGCAGAACAACTTATAGATCGGTTTCTCCATCATCTTTTCAAATAATATTTGCAATCTTATTTGCTTCTGTGTTATAATTTATGATTTTTATTGTATTTATTGATTGATTTTTTTGGTCAGTCATGGGTCTTGAACACGGCCTGCGAGCTGCCCCTCAGCTCTTCAGCTCAAGGATAACTCTGTACCACTTAAGATACAGTGTCATATCTGGTTTACTGGTGGTTAATTGGAGATAAGAATCTCATGAACTTTTTTGCCCGGGTTAGCGTTGAACCCCTATTCTCAGATCTCAACCTCCTGAATAGGTAGGATTATAGACATGAGCCACAGGCTCCTGGCTTATTTTATTTTATGTAGGCTCTTGCTATATAGCCCAGTGGTCTTTACTGGCCCTGTTGCCAGGCCTTCTCTGGTGCCAAGATTATAGGCACAAGCAAGAATATATATACATGCATTTGTATATATATATATATATATATATATTTATGGAGAATAATATTTTTTATTATTTTCCTTACTTCTAAACCAACCATAATTAATATGTTGTTCTTCTTCTTGTTTCTGTCTCAGTGAGGTTTGTAGAGGAATCTATTGTTTTGTCATCATACTGCTTTGTTGCTCTACTGCAAATCAAATTACATATAATTTAGGTTTCTCTTTTGTGTTTCTTGTCTCTGTCACTTAGTGGGCTAACTCTCTGGATTGAATACTATTGCATTCAATAAGGCTTCTTTTAGCTTGCAAGGATGAGTCTTTATATATTGTTCTTCCTCTGAAATATTTTTCAGTTCTTCCTGGTCCTTTTTACTTCTTTTCTTCTTTTCACCAAAAGATGCCTTTAATGAAGGTATAATAGTACTATGCATAAACCATCATTTTTGCTTGCAAGAATGACAATCAAACTAAAGGTACTCAGATTTGGACATTTGGAAGACAATTTCTTAAAAGGAAATAAGATGAATTTTTAATTTATAGAAAACAACATATAGCATTTGTTGTCACAGCTAAGAGTTGACCATCACAAATGAAAATTTGAAATTGTGAAAAATCTTTTCTTTTGTGAATAGACATTTTAGAATTAGATTCCTTGCTAAAGTAAATGTAAAAGATAAAATTAAATTAAATAAAGCATATTGAGAATTTTATTTTCAAGATTTGCAAGGTTCTTGTTGAGCCTCTTTCTCTGTCATGGGGATTAATTTTCATTAAGCCCATAGGTTTTTCAATTATGTAAATTCCTTAACCCAATTTTGCACCCTGAATGGGCTGAAAATTTTATCTTCTTTTTTTCATTTCCCATCATGAAGTAAAGTTTATTCTAAAATCATAAACCTCAAGTTCCCAAGGTTTGGCAGAAAACTATCTAGATTGCTTAAATCCCAAGATACTTTCTTTAATTTCATTTTTAATTACAATGTGTTTCTCAATTCTGTGCAGCACAACAATGTGTTTGAATAGATTGGAAATCTTCTATTTAGACTTTCGTTTCCCTCAATATTTCAGATCTGTAATTTTCATTTGCTGGAGATGAAACATGGTAGAAATGGAAGCCATTACTCTTGGCTCTGCAACAAAGACATCATTTGACAATGTATTGTCAAAGACCTTAAACAAATACAATGAACATTTGTAGGTTTGATTTTCAAGTGCTTATTCAGCAAAATGTCATATTTAAGTACACTTTTGGAACATTTGTAATAAAGCAATTATTTTCCTTCTACTTCTTTGAATGTTCCTTTTCAAGTGTATTTTGGGGGGTATTGTTTTGTTTTGCTATTAAGGTTTTTCCTCCCAAGAAATAAGGATTGTAGTGCAGTTGATTCATAGTTAAACCTTAGGCATTGTCTCTTTACAGTTCCTTACTACATCAGCTGACATATTCCAAAATATGTATAACATCTGGATTTGACAAGATCTAACAAAATCCAAACATGCACCTCTTACCTGGACTTCAACATCTTGATTTATGCAACAGGAAACTTAACTTCCCAAATAGAGAACTCTAAATACTCATCATATTTCTACTGGATTTTGCTTTATTATAGTTTCTCCTCATCAATAAAGGGTATGTGAATAAACTCAACCACTTAGAAACCTGAAAATATTCTGAGTGACTTTTTGTTTCATATTTGTATGTTTTGATTTATCTTGTACAGTTTGTCGTAACAATTATGTAGCTTTTAAATGATTTTTATCTCCCTCCAGGAGTTGAACAAGTAGAGATGGAAACACTGTCTTAATCCATCCAAAAGCTGAATTAATTCACAATATATTTACCAACAATCTTTCTATCTGATATAGCCACTAATTATCTTAAAATTTTAAACTCTATTACATTTTAAAATCATAAAAGTTTCTTTGAGAAGAAACTTCCTATTTAGAACCTTTTCTTTCCCTGTCCATATGTAGTTTTAGATTTCAATAAATGCTAGAAAAGAAAAATCAGAAAACTTTGTCTTATTTCTTTATGCCTCAATATTTTCAACATCTTGGCCTTCAGTGAGCTAATCTCTATTATTTCCTTACCTAGGCTTATGAAACTGCTTAAAGTTCTGCTGGCTTTCTAGCTTAATAATAACAGTGTCTGGCCTCATAACCTTTTTGTCTTCTAGAAATCAGAAAATACATTGTGTTTAGAGCATTTCTCAAAGCGATCTCCTCTTAGGTTGTTTCCAACTCTGAAGAGAAATAAATGTTTGTTTTGGGTATGTGTCTGACCATTTTTGTTATTATTGCTTATGTTAAGCTATTTCTTTGTCTGCTTAGGAGCAGAAAAAAACTCCTACGGTTTTTAAATGATTTATTGTAGACTAAGAAGTATGGGAGAAGTAAGAAAATTGGATTGTTAAATTGGAATAAGTATATTGAATACTCTATCGTCAATTTTTTTCAGCATATGGTATGGTTATTGATAGTATATTTCTTCATATATTAATTGCTTCTTTAATTAGAAATTATGGTTAAAATTTGAGCTTATTTATAATAAAATATATGGCTGCCAGTTTTCTGTCTTCATTTTCAGTTGTTTTTATTAATAAGATTTTCCAGCTTACATTAGAATTATTTATGAAGGCCTTTATGTAGTTTAATACTTTTTGTATTTTTAACTTTAAAATGTATTATTGGATACAACTGATTTTCTTTAAATTTCTAATTCACTGCCTATATCCAATTTGTCCTGATAATAACCTAATCCTATAGCATTCATTATACTCTGTGTGTGTGTGTGTGTGTGTGTGTGTGTGTGTGTGTATGCGTGCACACACAGGCTTCTCCTGAGATTTGAACTCATGGTCTGGACCCTGTTCCTGAGCTCTTTTGCTCAAGGCTATTGAGTAGTTTGGATTACAGGTGTGAGCCACTGGCACCTGACTCCTTTAGCATTCTTAAAGACCCACAATATAAAATATATATTTAAAATACTCCTTTGGACTAATATTCTCTCAATTGGCTACTTGTTGAAATGCAGGTTTTATTTTTTCTTAGTTTAACTTCATGTGTATGTTTTTTTTCTGTCCATATAATGTATATATATATATATATATATATATATACATTATATATATATATATATATAATGTATAAACATCATAGTAGTAATGTATGCTCACTGGATACAGGGCCATGCTTTGAAGACTGAGGCTTTTTCAGCTGAACAAGTTCTTTATAAGTCCATGCAGTCATTCCTAGGGGAATGTTTACAGGCACTATAGGGATTTATACAGCACCACAAAGTTTTATTTACTGTGCTTATATGTCCTTTCATCTATTTTTTGTATGATTCCTTGTCCATACTTCCAAGTTGCACAAAATTTCTTAGTATGTTTCATAACATGAAAGTCCACAGATCTGTTTAAAATTGTATCATAATTGTTGCCCTCTGTGTTCTCAATTATTTTCTAATGGGTTTGCTTACATGGATACAACTCTTATTTTAATATCCCATGTGATACAGTGTTAATTTCTTTGCAGCTGGCCATGTACTATTCATTGCTTTCTTTTTAGTCAGGCCTATGACTAAAACTGTTAATCAAAGAAAAAGATTTAATAGCAGATACGGTGATTATAGTAGTATAAATCACACTTTATTTTAAAGCAAAGACAACAACTTTCAACAAATATTGGATGAACAAGTAAATAGGACTCAAATAAAATTGCATATCATCCTATAAATATTGTTCCGCTTTTAGTAAATGCAAACTTGCAAGAAACATTTGAGAAGCGAATAGCACTGCAGTAAAGCTTCAGGTTGACATAAATGATGTTCAACAAATTTCTAAGGGAAATGTCATTTCTCTTAGGTAGGCTTAAATCTTTTTCTCAATTCATGTTCATAGCATTTGAATATTTTCCTATTAGCCTGAAGATGTGTGCATTCCAGAGGAAATGGTGCCTCTTCTGTCTCCAGAAGTGTTCTTGTTTGTTTAAATCAGTGTCTGAGACTTCAATTGGGTAACCCATGCTTCCATGCAGTGGTTAGTGCTCTACCAACTGAATCATGCCTCCAAACCCAGGCTCTCACCCAATTCACCTATTTTGTTTCCTCTTAATCCTATAAATAAATAAATATTACGTGTGATCTTTCCATTCAGATAAACAATTATTGAGGGTAGAGGTTCAGGAAATTTCTGGACCATCATCAATTCTCTTTGAAAATCAGTTTTATTTAATGGTTATATTTATTTCCATTACAAGAAACAATCATGACTTATGCAACTGCAACCCTTTTGTGCATCACCTTTATAATAACAATTAAAAATAATTATTAAAAATAAACCTAACAAATAAGAAAAAAATCAACCATCATTTTAGTATGTGCCAAAATTTAAATGTAATATTGCTTAACAACTCAAAGCTCTCATTTCTCACATTCTTACATGTGTAGAATAAATGCTGAAGACTTACAAAGCCCTAGCTTTTACTCTAAAATCCTAGAGAATAAAAGGATAAAATACAACCCATGAAATATATAATCTGAGAAATTAAGAATTCTAAAATCAAGCTGAACATAGTTAATATAACTGATAACCAGTATTATTGGTACCTGATAGATATGCATATGTTTACATGGATAAGAGAGAGAAAGAGAGAGAGCGAGCGAGAGAGAGAGAGACTTACAAGGTAATTTATTCTCCTGTTGAAGTTACATTTCCACTGACACAAAATTTGAGTAGTCCTATATAACTGCTAAAAAAATTAATCAAACATGAAAGAAATGGGAGAAAATTTCTGGCAGTGAAACAATGTGAAAATGGAAAGATTCTGGAAATGCACATGTATCCTGGGGAAAACATGCCATCTTTGCCACCTATAGACCAGGAAGAGGATGGAGAGAACTTGAGATATGTTGAGCTAAGGACTGAGACAGATACTGGAGCAACCTTGATGCCATGAAGGTAATTTCATATCCTGAAAAGAATGTGAAAGTAGACAACTCATTTGTCAAAGCAAAAGAAAAACATGCTTATAATCTAGAGCCAGACATTAAATATATGCTGAATCATCACTTTCAAGCTGATATATACAAAGCATTCAAAGCAAAACACTGGTTGAGGATGTAGATTGCCTTTATTCATGTGCAGTTAACTGTATGTAATGCCTCCATTCCATTCAAATGAAAAAGTGTCAGCATATGATTGTCTTGTGGAGATTTTGAAGAAATTTTCTTTAAGCAGGTGAGTAAACAGAGGTCTACATTAGAATATGCTAGTAATTTTGCAGAAAAGAAATTGGCTGGGTTGAATCTGGGAACCAGAAATGGAACAGGAATAGGAAGATCTTACACCTGTAAATCTGTTAAAAGTACAATCATCCTTCATAATAGTGAAGGGAAAGAGAAAGAACAATACATGATAACATGAGTTTTGAGGTTGTAGCAGCCAAACAGAGTCCAGGAATGTCTAGAAAGTGAAAGGAGTTGCAGAGAAGGAAAGAAGATTAAGTACCATGAATGTCTTCCACCATCGACTTAAAACAACAGCTGAAAATATGTTTGTGTGTTTGTGTGTGTGTGTATGTGTATAATAACCCCAAACATCAAGTTTAAAAAGTAAACTCTTTTTAATAATGCATACATAGAACAATTTATGTATTGCTCTATTTTTTTGGCTGAGTTTTTAAACTGCAGAAAGGTAGGCAACATTAGTTGAAACTATCATGCATTAATTTGTGCTAGTCTGATTTCTATTTTACTATTTCCGGTGCCATCGCAGTGTCACTCTGATTAGACCAGACACAGTCAACATTGCGGGAGGACTTGGGGGCCCTTGCTCTACAGGGCACACGGGTTCCCTGATTTGGGCAAATACGACAGATCTTCTTGGCTGTTCCTTGACATGTGTGATTAATTGCCAGGAGTCACTTTTTTTTCCTTCCCCTCAGCCTCTTCTGTACCAGCGTTGCTACAGGCTCTGCTCCCCACCTGCCACACTGCATCTCTGTGAAGAATTGAAACACGCCTTTATATTTAAATGCGGTCCTTGTGATCACGCTGAAGCTGTCACACACCTGCCATCCTTGCCAAATGACACGCCAGGCTGTCAGGATGCCCAGTGTGCATTCCATGCGCGCTCCATTGTGTGAAGGTCCAGGCAGGGGTGCCTGGAGCCTGCTTGAATGTGTGCATTTCCTTTCTCAGATGGCCACTTTCCTCCCATCTGACACTGTTCATTAAACCCCGTTAGTGAATATTTGCTATGCTTTCTTTACTTATATACTTACTTAAAATGCCAAGTCACAAACTTTAAAAACAAAAAAAGGAACACATTCTCCAATCGTCAAGATGCTTATATATCCTCCTCCCCCGTCAAAAACAAAACAATAATTTAAAAACAAAAAGTCAGGTAGAGAGTAGACATAGTGTTAGTTATTTTCAAAGGTAATCAAAACACCATAGTCAATTTTCAAAAGAAGAGACTTATTTTTCGCTGCCCTTATATCCTATCACGTAATTTAAGAACCTCAACAATGTGTAAAATGCTTTCTGTGTCCTCAATTTTTCTTTTCCTTTTTTTCCTTTTTCTTTTTCTTTCCTTTTGCCTATCATGGGGCTTGAACCCAGGGACTTGGCTCTGTCGCTGAGCCACTTTGTGCTCAAAGCTAGTGTTCTACTATTCGAGCCACAGCACCAGTCCCAGTTTTTTCTGAGTAGTTTATTGGACATAAGAGTCTTACAGACTTTTCTGCCTGGACTGACTTTGAACCAGAATCTTCAGATCTCAGATCTCTCAATGGCATGAGCCACCAGCTCCTGGCTTCTGGCTTCCATTCTTTAGATTTAAATTATACAGCTAAACGGAATAAAGAAAAAAGAAAAAGAAAGAGAAGTCCTCCAAAATGAGTTCAGTTAAGTCTTTGGAAAAATTCCAGAAGCTTAAAGAAAAAGAAAAATGAGATGTCAATTAAAACCAGAGCTTTAAAAATATTTTTCATAATGATAGCTTAAATAAATGTTAATGATGGATGATGTTTGTAGTGCTTTGTCTTTCACACAGAAGCTCTCACCATTCAAAAATCACATTCCCACTTTCCAAAATGGCTGTTAAAATGAAGGAAAGTAGTGTTTTTCGTTTTCCATCTAGGAATAACATGTGTCAAAGCATTTCCCTTCTTTTTTGCTTAATTATTGAAAAGAATGTCTAAAATATGGGTGAAGCATTTCTCTCCTCCAGTGATTTTTTTTTAAAGCTTTCTTTTAGGAACGTGTGGAAGTGAAGGTTTACACATTTCCTCCCTTTGTTTTCTGTGAAATATCCAGGAGCAAGCCTCAAGCCAGTGATGAATGTCAATAGGACCAAGTCCATGAACACCCTAGTTTCTCTTGAGAAGTTACTTATGATTCAGACAAAGAGTCCCTGTGTGGCTCCATTCCTCCACTCAGCATGGGGGTTGATTAAAGAAAGACTTTTTCCCCATCTGCTTTTACAGCAACGTATTTTTATACTCAGAAAAAAAGAGTTCATAATGTTAACATTTAGCTGAATTAAATATTACCAATGGACTCAAAGAGAATGTTCACGAATCCACATGGATTTAGAAATCTTCCATCATATATTTTTCTTCCTTTAGCTCAGATCATCAAAAGTTCAGATTAAGTATTTTATTGTTACAATTAAACTAAAATTAAAGGTAAAACTTAACTAGCCTGGTAAGTTTTTGTTAGATGCCTTTCTGAAACTCCAGGAACATTTTCTTTTATTTAGTCAATCATTTGTCTGTTTATTCATTAAATCACTAATGACATTTTTCAACAAGAATTTATTTTAAGTGTTTGTACTGAAGTCAAATAGCTACTCTTGGAGACTGGTAGATATTGACACCAAAAACAATTACTGAAAATTCCATTTACATTCCAATCAATCCCATCTCATAAGCTAGTTGACATTTCAATTAATTGTGCACTAATATCGACCCTAGAAAAGACAACTCAACTCAGGCAAATTGGATTCTTCAGAACCCCAAATACTTTTCCTATAAAATTGTTTTAAAAAAATTCATGTTAGGTGTCTGACCTTTCAGGTTTTTCACTCCAAAAGTAATCAGATTAATTCTTTGTACTCTCAGATTTTTTATATTAAAATTTTTTGAACAAGTAGACCTTTTAGGGTGCAATAAATTAACAAATACATTCCCTTTCACCTCACACTGATCTATGAGAATGGAATTTTCTTGCCTTCCTTCCATGAGATTTGTGACAGGTCTTCAACTCTTGAATGCTTTCAACTTTCATTCTAATGAGAAAAACCTTATTTAAGCACTTTATTCAAAATTACAACTTGTCCCTACTAACAGAAGAAGCATTGTGAAGGGGAAATTTGAAGAGTGAGAGAGAGAGGGAGAGAGAGAGAAAGAGAGAGGGGGGAGGGAGAGAGAGAAGGAGAGGGAGAGGGAGGGGAAGAGGGGAGGGGGGCTAAACTAGTGGGTTTTTTAAATTTTTTTATTTATTTTTTTAGTTGGTAGTGGGGCTTGAACTCTGGGCGTGGGCGCTGTCTCTCAGCTCTTCAGCTCAAGGCGAGTGCTCTACTGCTTGAGCCACAATGCCACTTTCAGTTTTCTAGTGGTTTATTGGAGATGAGTCTCACCGAGTTTCCTGCCTAGGCTGGCTTTGAACCACCATCCTCAGATCTCAGCCTCCTAACTAGCTAGGATTACAGGCGTGAGCCACCAGCGCCTGGGATTGTGGGTTTTGTTTCCTATTTTCTGCCTAAGTTTTTATATTCTCCATCCCAAAATTGGCTGTCGTCCATTGCTTCAGGGCTAATGGGAGGATGCTTCTTATCATGTAAAAATGTGTTTTCACCTGGATGGTCATTTTTAATACTCTCATTAACTATGGATTTGTGAAGTTCAATTTACCTAGCCTTTCCACTTGGAATCTCCTTCTTAACCTTCTCAGGAAAATCCCTTTAAGCTGGTTAATATGGCTCTCATAAACTCTGAGATAATGGTTATGCATCCCTTGTTCTGATAAGCTAAAAAAAAAACAGGCTATTTCTTTTAATTCTACAGTTACAATAGCTTACTAGCTACAAGATTCCACCAAATGTGGATCTAAGAGCAACCTTCCTTTCCTTTCCTCCCTTCTTCCTTTTCTTTGTTGTTTTCTTTGTCCTTCCTTCCTTCCTTCCTTCCTTCCTTCCTTCCTTCCTTCCTTCCTTCCTTTCTTCCATCCTTCCTTCCTTTCTTCCTTCCTTCCTTCCTCCTTTTTCTGTACTGGTGCTTATACTCAGAGTTTCCAAGTCACACTTGGATTCTTTTACACAAAAAAGCTGTTCCATCACGGGGGTCAAACCTTTACTTTTGGCTTTTTGATGGTTAATTGGAGAAAAGAAATTCTTCTTGTTGTTGTTGTTGTTGTTGTTTTGGGGGGGTGTGCCTGGGCTGCTTCCAAAGAGCATGCTCAGACCTCAGCAGCAATTTCTGTGTCCCATGCTCATAGGTGATTGCAACAAGTCAATATAATTTTATGTGTCAGTTTACAAAAAAGAAAACAAATCTAAATTTACAATTAAAAATAAATTCTGAGTTTGATGAAAAATTTAGCAAACCCAAAACTGACAATAAAGTTTTCAAGCTAATAAAACTTTCTTTTCTGTACATAATTATGAGGGGGAAATTTCTCTTCATTCTCAAACATAACTTTTAGTGTTTCAACTTCCTACATAAAGCTGGAAAATATACCTACTCTTTTGTTTGGGGGGAGGGGGTCCGGTCATGGGGCCTGAACTCTGGGCCTGGGCGCTGTCCCTCAGGTCTTCAGCTCAAGGCTAGTGCTCTACCACTTGAGCCACAGTGCCACTTCTGGCATTTTTTTCTGCTTATGTGGTGCTGAGGAATCAAACCCAGGGCCTCAAGCATGCAAGGCAAGTGCTCTACCACTGAACCGCCCTCCCAGCCTACTACCTACTCTTTTTATAAGCTGGTTACTCAGGAGGCTGAGATCTCAGCATCACAGTTTGAAGCCAGCCAGCGAGGGCAGGAAAGTCCATGAGACTCTTATTTCCAATTACCTACTAGAAAACCAGAAGTGGTACTGTGTCTCAAAGTGGTAGAGAGCTAGCCTTGAGCAAAAATGATCAGGGACAGCACCCAGGCCCTAAGTTCAAACTTCATGACTGACAAAAATAGTAAGAATATTAATAGCAATAACAATGATTTTATTAATATCCAGGTGTTGTACAGAGGGCTTGCCATTTCACAATTCAGGCAATGCTTTCATTTCTCCTTTGGACAATGGATATGCCAACTCTTTTATAAATTCTACTCCCTAATTTTGGAATATAGTAATAGTCTGCACTAGGAGGAGGAAATAGGTTCTCACATGAACTTGAAATGAAGTCTGATTATTCATAGCTTTCTAAACTTCATAGCTTTCTTAACTTCATAACACCTCTTTCATTTTGGTCCACCAGCAAGTATTAATAATGATTTTTACATACTAAAATTTATCATAAAAATAATTTAACAAGCATAAGTTTGAAAATGGCATTCATACAAATAGTGCCTTTACCTTGATTGGATATTGACAGAGTTCCATTTTGTGGTTGTGTGATCTATATTTTCACATATGCAATGATAAAATTGTAAGATCTGAAAACATCTTATGAAGTACAAATTTAATAAGGCATAAGTAGGTTTATATTGTGAACATATTACTTAAGGTAATCAATAATATTATGAGAGTGAAAAAAGATTTTAATTTATCTACGTTCGGGCTTATTAGCAAGGATTAGATCTAGTGTTGAACTAGATATAAAGCTTCAACAAGTAGTTCATGCAATTAATAGGAGTCTTGTTATTTCTTATATTGTATTAAGCATAAATGAAAATAAAAACAGAGAACAGTATCCCAGAAGTGTATTGTAGAAAATTTGTAAATTTCGTGTTTGATTGAACCTCATTCCTCCATTCAGAATGCCGACATATCACCAAGACTCAGTGATCTACAGTTCTCACTGATTTATTTAAATGAGCTCTCAAGAATACGAGCCAATTAGTGCTCTTGGTAGCAAGCACCTTTCACAGACCAAGTAGTCTCAATCTCTCTAGCCACATCTATCTACTGCCTCTGTGTATTTGATACTTTATTCAAAACAGCACTCAGTTTTAACAAGAAATGTACTCACTACCTTACGTATGTAATTGTAACCCCTCTGTCCATCACCTTGACAATAAAATAAAATGTTAAAAAAATAAAACAATGTAAACTTAAATAAAAAAAGAGTGAGGAAAGGGTAAGGTTAGGAGAACAGAATGTTGAAAAATGTGACATTGATCAAGATGCATTGTATTCATAAACTTCTCCATACATCTACTTAAACATAATAATAATCATACTAATAAAAAAGTAGCACTACAGAGCCCAGTTCAAGCAATCGCAGTGGGTTTTTCCCCATTTCAGTAGGAACTCCATTCTTCTCTCAAAGTCATTAAATAAGTAGACATTTTTGCTTGCCTCCTTCTCTGACAAAGCTGACTCCATGAATCTGGATGATTTTAAAATTATGGATTTAATGCAGACATTGAAATTAACTTTTTTCAATTCTTTATAATTAATGAAGTAAGTAAAATGTTTAAGGCCAGCCTCTAGGTTCCTCATTGAATTGTGCTTGATATCAAATGTAATGTATACCTTCATTAAGCATTCAGTAACTACTTTGACATAGTAGGTTGATATTTGTGTGTGTATTTAGAGATAAAATATTATATTTGAATATGAAATATATTCTAAAGACTCCTGTATTGGAAACTTGTTTGCCAGCTGAGAGGATTTGGGGGAATGATCTTTGACTTAGTCAATGCATTACTCCCTTGATGGATAATTCATGATAACATTATGGGAAGTGGTAAAAACAAAAGCAGGTGTGGCCTAGTGGTGTGGGAGGAAAATGGTCATTGGAGTCTGTGTCTTGACCAAGCCATTTCCTGTCTTTCCTTTCTACTCTTTCTGGATGCCATGAAGCAAAATTATTTGACTCCATCATACTCTTCATGATGGACTGACATCATTGAAACCATGACCTAAAAATCAATCTTTTTCCTTTAAGCTACTTTCCTTTAGGTATTTAATCATAGTGATGATAAAATTGACTAATAGAAGAAATTAAGGGAGAGTGATAAAAGAAGGAAAGGAGGTGAGAAAAATCTCAAAACACAAACTGATATCTCACAAGCAACTGACATTTGAGGAATATTGAAGAAGACGTAAGTCACGTGCACTTTGGAAGCACAATGGGGCAGAGCGGTATCAAATGAACAGAACGCTCAGAGTTCTGCTGCAATTTTCTAGAATCCTGGTAAAGTTGATCTCAGGACTTCAAGTCCTTCCTTGTTTACATCTGGAGCTCTATCCTTTGGCCCAAACATCCAGTCTGGTATTTTGGTGTTTAACCGGAGATGGCTTTTTGAAAATTTTTCTGCCCAGGCTAGGTTCAAAAACACAATCCTAAAATGTGAGCCTCCTAAGTTGCTAAGGTTACAGGCATGAGCCACTGGCAACTGGTGAAAAATTAACATCTTTATATCAGAAGACATGATTCATTTTGAAAAGAAAATAAAAAAGAAATATCACATACTCTCTGCTTAGTCCTTAAAATGTTTTGCTCTGGGTGTTTATGAAACTACACATTAATAACTATCGTGGTTTTGGAATTCAAATAAAGAAAACAGAATCTAGCACTTTGAAGTGCTTAACACATCATTTGTTCTTGATAGTTCCAAGAGAGAAATTAATATAGTTCTCAAGTTATAGATAAGAGGATGGAGGTATGGTAAGTAATGAAGACCTCACAATCTGACTTCTGAGACTCCTCTGTGTTTTTGTACTATTGTGAAACAAGATGTACCTCACAGAGGCAAACCAGCATAGATTGTTGATCTAGAATGCTAGTGACAGGGGCTATTAATCATCTCACCTGGCATCTTAACATATCTTTTGAAGATAACATGTTCTGTAAAATTTCAAGTTCATAAGTAAACTAAAATGTTCTGAGATCTAGTGATTATAAAATTCAAATATTTTTCTTTATCACTATAATAAGATGTTTTTGAAAGAATATAGCAGATTAAAAAAATGGACTGGATTTCACTAGGTAGAACAGGCATAAGAATGTATGATGCAAAGTATGTATAGATAAAGAAGAAAGCAGTCTGTGGTGAGCAGTGCTGGGAGAGAAGAGAGTATCTAGGGAGAGACGCATTCGATGTCTGTCTGTACATAACTGTACAAAAACAACTTTGTTAAGACAATGAAATGTCTAAAAACTACTTTGTGGAAAATACTATGTAACAAAAATGAATATTTTTTAAACTTTAAAAATTACAATGACCAGATAACTTTTAATATGACATCTCTAATAGTAGTTAAGATACTCTATAAACAACTATATAAATCTGGAAAGCTCAAGCTATCATCTTCTGTCAATTTATCTAATACCTACCATCTATCTATATATTATCTATCCGTCTATCTATCTACCTACCTATCTACCTTCTTATCTAACTTTATACCTACCTGTCTATTAATCACCTGTCTCTGGAAAGAAACTATCTGGGCTAGTTTCTAGCATATTTTACAATAGAACAACTCTCAGAAAAGTCCATTTTAAATGAACATTTGTGAAATGAGCAAAGTTCTGGGCTCTATGTTATAAGAAAAATATTGTGATTATGTACATTTGGAATTCAGACACAGCTTTTCTTTAAAAATATTTTTAAAGGAGGAACATGGTATTAGTATTCCCACACTCTTCCCATTTTCTATCAGAAAACTCTTCCCATTCACTATGTCTGTGTTGTTCTTAATAGCTATGCATTAAGAAATGCAAGGGAACCACAAATTGGCAATGACAACAAAACAAGGCCTAAAGGAAGGAAGATCAGATCAGGAAAGTATGAAAGGGGGAACCATTTGAAATGAAGAGATAAAGTAAAAATAACAAAGAATTGAATTTTGTAGGTAGGGTTGTGAAATCATGAGAAAGGTGACCTCAGAATTACCCACCATCTGGCCAAATTCAGGAAGATGAGTTCTGATATTCAATGACATTATTTTATTGGTCAGACACTTCTAGTCACAAAGAAATTTCTTTTTCCTTTTGAGAATGTCTTTGACACCATGTCAGGCTATGGTAGCAGTTTGGAAAAAAAAAATCAGAGATTGACTCAGGCCTGATTCTTTCATAAAGAATGCATGGATGCTGGGAAGGTGGCTCACCGGTAGAGCACTTGCCTTGCATGCACCAGGCTCTGGGTTCGATTCTCAGCACCACATAAGCAAAAAGAAAAAAAGCCGGAAGTGGCGCTGTGGCTCAAGTAGTAGATTGCTAGCCTTGAGCTGAAGAGCTGAGGGAAAGCGCCCAGGCCCAGAGTTCAGGCCCCACGGCTAGACCCCTCCTCCAAAAATAATAATAATAAAAATAAAAAATAAAAAAAAAGAATGCATGGAACCCAAGGTAGAAATTAGAAACTCAATGATCAGAAACTATTAAACTCATTGGAAATATTGAGTTCACTTTTGCCATGATGATTAATCTACTGTCACACAATTCTGTAATTTCTAGGGAGAAAGCCTGCATTGATTTGAAGCAGAGATTAGGGGTCAAATTGGGTGATAAGAAAAAGTGAGTTTCAGAGTACAGCTGATGTAAAAGTTTATCTATCACAGTGAGTTTTAGGTGTATGAGCCACTAATTCTGCTTCTATTAAAAAATAGTAGTAGGCAATTTTCTATTACTGATAACAGTGATAATCTTGACTAATAAAAGTTGCACTTTAAAATCCAAATGGCATCTGAAATAGAGAAATGATTCCTGATCTAATATCTATAAACACTATTCATGAAGTAATGGCAATGAGAAATATAAATGGATTTAAAAATTAGGTGAACTACTGAATAACTCACTAGTCTTCTGAGTTCTAAATGTAAAAACTTAGTATCTAATATTAAGGAAGGAGAGTCCTATCTGCCCCCTCACCCAATAACTTTTTATTAATAATGCAAATGTATCAAGATTAACTGGTTTGTTTTAAATTTTATGTTATATAAAAAATGGAATTTAAAAAAATTAGTCAACTATAATAATGGTATATATATTATATATAGCTAAAAGGAATTATAGGAATAGATATTATATTTCAAGTTAATTTATTAATAGTTTCTCTTGAAACAAAATTTCCAACAAATTATGGATAACATCAAAATAAATTGTAAGAGTTTGAAGGTCTTTTTAATATCAATAGTCCATTCTCAAAGCTTTACATTCCAGTTAACAGATGTGCATCCCCAAATGATCATTTTTGAACTTCTGTGGAACAACATTTCAGATGTATGGGAACTACTACAAACATTGAAATAAAATGTGTTCTCTTCTAGTTCCAACTATTACTTTTTTATTTTGTACTTGGAAGCAATACAGATCATTTAATTCTAGCTGTTACATTTCTTTAAATGACTCTAATCTCCAAATTCTCCATCTATTAAAACCTTCTCCTTCTCTATGACTGATCATATGCCAAGTACAGTGCTTGGCTCAAAATATGGAAATAAACCAGGCAAGATATTTTCTGCTCTCCATAAAGAATATACTGATATATAAATATAAAATGATGGGTATTTTTGTGATGTGATAGAAATGAGAGGCATATGATACAATAAATGACATTTCCCTATGGGAATGATATTTCAGTTAAATATGAGTGATAAAAAAATCATCATAAAAGCATCTAGGGGTAAAGCATTTGTGGAAAAAATATCTTGATAGATTATTGGCAGGAACAAAAGTATGTGCCTTGTTACATGATTTCTAATTCTCCGCTTATTTCTAGTTCAGTATAGCATTTTTTGAAGTATAAATCCTAGAGATACATATAATTTAAACTTATTTTTAGTAAACTCAAGTACAGTTGAATTATTATTTCCTGTGATGCTCTGGTTCAATTAATGAAGCTCAGATTGCATTAGCCTGCCTCACAGTTAAATTACATTATTGATTCATATTAACGGAACATCATTTGCTGTACAGTTTTTAAAATAATTTTTACCAGGTAATTAGTTTAATCAACATAGCTCCTTTTCCCTGCCTAAAAGAAGAAATAGGGATTTTTGCAACAGAGTTATATTAATAGTTATAATTAATACCAAACAACTTTACTGTAGTTGCTTTAATTCAGCCTAGGAAATCTTTACCTTCCCAATGTGTTTCTATGGGAAGTTGGAGATGTCTCATTCCCTGCAGGCCTTATAATTCTTACCTCAGGGCTCTCATGAGTCAGCATATTCATGGTGCAAATCCATATTGCTAGAAAATACCATCTACTTGTTATAAAACCTTCATTGTAGCCTGCCATCAGTGGCTTATGCCTATAATCTTAACTACTCAGGAGGCTGAGATTTGAGGATCTGGGTTCAAAGCCAACCCGAGCAGGAAAGTTGGTGAGACTTATCTCCAACAAACCACCAGAAAACAGCTGTGGCTCAAATGGTAGAGCACTTGCCTTGAGCTGAACAGCTGGACAGTGCCCAGTCCCAGAGTTCAAGCCTCACAACTGACAAAAAAGGGGGAAAGGGGCGGGGGGCAGCTGGGAAGGGATGGGAAAGGTAAACAAAGGAGGAGGCTACAATGCTTGATAAGAAATGTACTCACTATCTTGCCCATGTAATTGTAACCCCTCTGTACAGTATTTTCACAATAAAAAATAAAAAAAAAGGAGGGGGGGAAAACCTTCATTGTGCAGAAATGAAGGAAATGGTTAGCATTTTTTAAAACTTCATAATGTTCTCCTTTTTGTTTTTAACCCTATTCTGACAAGATGTATCTAGTTTATATATTTTCTTAATTTTTTCATCTTTCAGATTGTTTCTAATTTTTATGTGTGTGCATGCGCACATGCGTGCCCGAGCACACACATGCACACGTACAGGCATGCACACATGCCTGGGTGTGCTTAGCTTTCCCCCTCAAGACTGGTGTCTCCACCACTTGAGCCACCTCTAGCTTTTTGATGATGTTTATTTATGTATATGTTTGATTTCCCTACGGACGAGACTAGGGAAACTGTGGTTTCCCCCTCTTTGCTTACTTGGATTCTTGCCTGCTCTGACACGGTCCGTGACCCCATAGCCCGGTAAGTCAACTTTCCAAGACAAAAGGAAACAACAAAAAAAGAAAGTGGAAAAAAAGGACACTTCACATTCTCAAAAATTATTTTATATGAAGCATCTTTATCTCCTTTACATCCCCATTCCTACATTTTTCATCTAAAGAATCATTTATTATGTATTGAAACTTGTCTATAGACAAGATACCTTTCTATGTTGAAATCTAATTAATAATTATGATAATAAAGCGTTAAAATAATCTTTTATAGTTCAATTTAATTTGACGGATGCATACAAACACAAAATTGATATTGTTTATGCTGATATTGTTTATGACACCTTCTAGATTATTTACAACTATGGAAATAATAAAATCTGTAGAAAGTCTTTTAGAAGGAAGGAAGAGGACCAGAAAGTATGATAGAGGGGATGTACATTGTACATATTAATGGTAATGTAACGTTTCCATACATGTACTTACTGTGTAACATTTAATTCAGTAAACACATTTACTCCTACAACCATCTTTCTTCTTTTAATGAGAAATTCTTTGAAAATCCTTTCTTCTAGCTTTTAAAATGTACTATACATTACCTAACTGTAACTTAGAACTTCCTAAACATCCTTTCTATGTTCTTCTCTCCTATCTTGTCTCCTGATATTTATCTCTATTTGATCCCAAATAAAACCAAATCTCTGAGTTGGGAATAACAGTGACATTAGGTCACTAAGTATAGGGTTCACTTTTGCCTTACATTATCTCTGTACTTTAATATAGTTTAGGATTCTTTTAGTTATCCTAAATAGATATAATTGTCCTAATATATTTAATTAAATATCCTAATTCAGTTTACGATAATTATCATATTTATTTGTATAATCCTGCACTTTGGTAATTTGCTCAGGGTTAGATGTATGAACATATGTATTACACATGAAAGATTTCCATTTTCAAGCATGTGTTTTGGAGTCTAATATTTATTATCCATTGTAATTAGTTTTAGCTATTCTTAAAATATGGATTTATTTAATCATCAATATTTCCCTTGTTCATATTTTCTCTTTATTAGTATGCTGGGCTTGATCTTAGAAATTTCACTCCATCAATGTCAGTGTTTCATACTTGTTTATAACCACCCAGAATAAAACAAAATGTGTTTGGTGAAGGCACAGAATGGTTAGTATAGCATAGAGTGCTTTTTGTATTTTAAATTTAATCCTCACATGCATCTAATAGCCAGGCACAAGCCATAAGTTAGGATTTACAATTATTCCCAATGACACAAATAAATGACAAATGCAGAAAAATTTTCTTCTATATTACTTTCATTGACTTAATATCAGTTTTATCTGCACTGGAAACAGCTGTGTAAAAAGTAGTTTCTAACTTAATTTTTATGTATTTTTTCTTGTAAAGATTTTGTACAGAAGTGTTACAGTTACATGAGTAAGGTAATGAGTACATTACCTATCAAGCATTATTACCCTCTGTTGGTTTTCCTCTACTGTTCCTTCCTGCCTTTACCTCCCAGCTTCCCCCCCTCCTCCTGCAAAGTTGTAAAGTTCATTTTCAACCTAGTGTCTTGTACATCTCATTGTTACAATGAGTCAACCTGTATCGTTATTTCAGCATTTTGTTATTTTACTTCCCCTCCCCAAATTAGAAATCTGTATATACAAGGTGTAATGCACAGGAATCAAATACAGCGAAAACAGAGGTTATACCATGGGGGAAGAACATACTAAAGAAACAAAAAAATCACATAGTACATTATGAGTACATTAAAACAACAGCAACAAAGATAAAACCTCTTTTGTCCCTATCTTGGGGTTCATTTCGCTTAGCATCATCTTATATTGTCATATGTACATAGCCTTTGACCTTTTCTGCTTATCCTAGACATATCCTATTTATTGCAGATAAGAGAAACCAATGGACCTATGTTTCTTTGGGCCTGGCTTACATCAGTTTCCAACTTTTTAAATATGTTTTGCTGTAAAATGAGGTTTTCATTTTTAAGACTTTTCCCTGGGATTGTTAATTAAATGACATTTATATTGTCTCTAGATCTCCGAGCATTAGTGTTTTAAAATATGTAGTCTTTTAAGACACATGACTCAACTCAGTAGACCGGTTATCTAAAAGTCACCTACTGGGTTAGAAAGAAGGTTGTGTGTTACTTTCTCATGAAAAATACTTATTTCTGTGTCATTATTTTACTTGACTCTAGACAACACAAGTGTATCAGAAGTGGTAGATTAATATTGATTTAATATAAAGAAGATAGAACTATGTTGTCATAATATAGAGAAAGGCGCTTCTAAATGTCAGAGAACTTAAGTGAATTTTCTAATAGTAAAAAAAAAAAAAAAAGCCCGGAGCTGGTGACTCACGCCTGTAATCCTAGCTACTTAGGAGGCTGAGATCTGAGGATTGTAGTTCAAAGCCAGCTCAGGCAGGAAAGTTTATAAGACTCTTATCTCCAATAAACCACTACAAAACTGGAAGTGGCAGTGTGGCTCAAGCGGTAGAGCACTTGCCTTGAGCTGAAGAGTGCAAGAACAGCGCCCAAGCCCCACAGCCAACAACAAAAAAAAAAAATTGGGAAGGATTAACATCGTGAAAATGGCAGTACTGCCAAAGGCTACCTACAAATTCAATGCAATGTCCATCAATATACAAACCTCATTCTTTAATAAAATAGAGGAAGCAATCTAAAAATTCATATGGAATAATAAAAGACCACGAATAGCAAAAATAATGCTTAGCAGAAAGAACAGTGCTGGAGGAAAGTCAATACCAAGCTTCAAACTCTATTACGAAGCTGTACTAATAAAAAACAACTTGATACTTGCACAAGAACAGGCCTGAGGACCAAATAAAACGGGAGACCCAGAAATGAACCTGCAGCTGTATGGCCACCTAATCTTTGATAGGGGAGCAAAAAAAAAAAAAAATAGGATGGAAGAAAGACAGCCTCTTCAACAAATGGTACTGGCAAAATGAATTAAACACCTATAGAAAACTAAAGTTGGATCTTTATATATCACCTTGCACCAGAATCAATTCCAAAGGGATCAAAGACCTTGAAGAAAATGCAGATGACCTGAAAACAATACAGGAAGGAAATAGGAGAAACACTAGGGCTTCTTGGCACAGGTCAAATTTTTCTTAATAAATACCCAGAAACACAAGTCAAAAAAAGGTTGATATTGTATGAAACTGCAGAGTTTCTATATGACAAAAAATAGAGCTATAAAGATCAATAGCAAACCCACAGATTGGGAAAAGATCTTCACTAGCTATACAACAGACAAAGGCCTCATATCTAAAATGTACTTAGAATTCAAAAAATTAAATCCTCCATAAACAAATCCTCAAAGAAACAATTGCCCCATTAATAAGTACACTAAGGACTTAAAAAGAGAGTTCTCTGAAGAGAAAATCAGAATGGCTAATAGACACATGAAGAAATGCTCAACTTCTCTGGCCATAAATCAAATGCCAATCAAAACAACATTGAGGGGCTGGGAAGTTAGCTCAGTGGCAGAGTGATTGTCTTTCATGCATGAGGCCCTGGGTTCGATTCCTCAGCACCACATAAGCAGAAAAAGCCAGAAGTAGTGCTGTGGCTCAAATGTAGAGTGCTAGCCTGGAGCTGAAATGTTGAGAGACAGCCCCCAAGCCCAGATTTCAGGCCCCACAACCGGCAATAAATAAATAAACAAATAAATAAAATATTGAGATTCCACTTCACCCCAGTTAAAATGGCTATAACCAAGAAATGGAAATTGGCCAAAAGGGGACGCTACTACACTGTTTTGGGAGTGTACACTTGTTCAACCACTCTGGAAAGTGGTATGGAGGTTCCTCAAAAGACTAAACATAGAGCCTCCCTATGACCCAGCAATCCCACTTTTGTGCATTTGCTTACTCAAATGACCACAAACAAGGACATACTAAAGCTACCAGCACAACCGTGTTTACTGCAGCATTATTTGCCATAACTAAGATATGGAACCAACCCAGATGCCCCTCAGTAAATGAATGGATCAAGCAAATTTGGTATATATACACAATGGAGTTCTATGCTTCCATCAGAACAAATGACATCACCCCATTTGTAAGGAAATGGAAAGACTTGGAAAAAATCATATTAAGTGAAGTTAGCCAGACCCAGAGAAATACAGATCCCATAGTTTCTCTCATTTGTAATAACTAGTATATATCTAGGATAGTTCTAGCAAAGATCTGAATAGCTTAGTAGATATACATATGACCATATAAGATGATGCTAAGCAAAATGAACTTGAAAATATGGAAACAAGAGGTTTTTCTTGGTGGTTGTTGTTTCTCATGTTCTATGTGATTTCCTTTATCTTTTGTGCTTCCCCCAAACCTAGGGTTTATCCCCTGTTGTCACTGTATTCGATATTGAATGTATTGTATATACATTTATCTGAATTAGAGAAGGGAAGGGGAACAAGAAAATGGTGGGACAAAAGGACAAAAGACAAACTAATGCATCAGCGATACAAGACAATATGTTGGAAATGAACTTAAAACTTTGGGGGGGGTAGAGAAAATGAGGGGGTGGGTAACAAGTGCAACAAGAAAAGTACTCACTAACTTATGTATGTAACAACCCCTCTGTAAATCACTTTAATAATGAAATTAAATTTAAAAAAATAAAATAACAAATTGGATTGAATTATAAAATAGCATAACCACAATTGGCAAATAAACCCGAATGCTTAATATAAGTGAATAAATAAACCAAGTCCTCATAAATCGATGGTTAATCATTAGTAGAATATCTTCACTGCAGACATTTTAAGTTCTAATTCCCTATTGTCCATTTAGAGAATGTCATCAAGTTTTGATGAATTTATTAGAAAATTCTTGCATATATTAATTTTTCAAAAAGATTACTTTCTGTCTTTGTTCTAACTTCTATCACTAGAAATTCTATAAAACCACTTCCATTCCTCTTGTGTAGAACAGTTTGAATAGTCTTTCAAAAAATTAATTTCTTCTCTTGCCCAATTTATTGACCTTTTTATGTTGATTTTCTGATTCTTTTTTTGAATATGTTTTTATTGCAAAAATACAGTACAGAGGGTTTACAGTTACATGAGTAAGTTAATGAGTACATTTCCTATTGAGCCTTGTTAACTCCTCCTTTGTTTTTCCCCTACCATCCCTTCCCTCCTCACCTCCACAACTCCTACATCCCCCCACCCTGAAACTGTAAAGTTCATTTTTAACATACTGTCTTGTACATCTCATTGTTACAATGTGTCAACCTGTATCCTAATTTAAAACATTTTGTTATTTCTCTTGCCCTCGCCAAATTAGAAAAATGGATATACACACAATTAAAAAATAAATAAATTAAAAATATGTATATACAAGATGCAGGGCACTGGAATCAAATACAGTAATACAGCGGTTATATCATTGGGGAAGAACATAAAAAGAAAAATATATAGTACATTATAAATATACTAAACATAACAGCAAGAAAGAAAAAAAACACTTGTGTCCCTATCTTGGGGTTCATTTTGCTTCAAATCATCTTACATGGTCATAGGTACAAGCTTTTGACCTGTTCTGCTTGTTGTAAACATATACTAGTTATTGCAAATAAGGGAAAGCATGGAACCTATGTTTCTTTGGGTCTGGCTTACTTCACTTAATATCGTTTTTCCAAGTCTTTATATTTCCTAACAAATGGTGCGGTGTCATTCTTCCTGATGAAGGCATAGAATTCCATCATGTATGTATGTATGTATGTATACATACATACACACACACATATATATCACATTTTCTTGATCCATTCATCTACTGAAGGTCATCTGTGTTCATTCAATATCTTATCTATGTTGTATAATGCTGTGATAAACAAAATTGTGCTGGTGGCTTTAGTATAGCCTTGTTTGTGATCATTTGGGTAAATCCCCAAAAGTGGGATTTCTGGGTCATAGGGGAGCTATTTGTGAAGTCTTTTGAGGAACCTCCATACTGCTTCCCGGAGTGGTTGAACAAGTTTACACTCCCACCAACAGTGCAGTAGAGTTTCCTTTTGGCCACCTCCCCTCTAGCATCTGTTGTTATTAGATTTCTTGATTGTAGGCATTCTAACGGGGGTGAGGTGGAATCTCAATGCTGTATTGATTTGCATTGTTGTCATGGCTAGAGAAGTTGAGCATTTCTTCATGTGTCTATGGCCATTCTTATTTCCTCTTTAGAGAAGTTTCTCTTTAAGTCGTTAGCCCACTTATCATTGGGCATTTATTTGTTTGAGGATTTGAGGTTGGGAGATTTAATTTTTTGAGTTCTAAATATATTTTAGACATGAGATCCTTGTCTGTTGTATGGCTAATGAAGATTTTTTTCCCAATGCATGGGCTTTTTTTTTCATAGGCTTTCTATTGATCTTGTTAGCTATGTCCTTTGCCATGCAGAAGCTCAGCTGTTTTATGCAGTCCCACTTGTCCAACCTTTATTTGATATGTTGTGTTTCTTGGTCCTTATTCAGACAATTTCAGTCTGTGTCACGGAGCCCTAGACTTTCTCCTATTCCTTCCTGTAATGTTTTCATGGTGTCGGCTTTGACTTAGGGCCTTTGATACATTTGGAGTTGATTCTGATGCAGGGTGATGTATAAGGATCTAGCTTTAGTATTCTACAGGTGTTTAACCAATTTTGCCAGCACCATTTACTGAAGAGACTATCTCTTCCATTCTATTTTTTTAGGTGGGTATAGGTCTGTAGGTTCATTTCAGGATGGCCAGTTCTATTTCATTTATCCTCAAGTATGTTCTTGTGCCACTACCAAGCTGTTTTTATTACTGTGGCTTTGTAGTAAACTTTGAAATGTGGTATTGATATTGCTCCAGCACTGTTCTCTCTGATAAGGAATTTTTGCTATTTGGGGTCTTTATTTTTCCATATGAATTTTTGGGTTCCTTCTTCTATTTCATTGGAGAATGAGGTTGGGAGGTTTTTCCACTTACTATATTCTGCTTTAATTTCTTCTTCGGGTTTTTAAGGTTTTCATTGAAGAGGTCCTTCAATTCTTTAGTTAACTCCTAGGTATTTTATTTTTGTAAGGCTATTACAAAAGGAGTTGCTCTCCTGATTTCAGCTGCATTCTTCTTGTTGGCATACAGAAAAGCCATTAATTTTTGATGGTAAATTTTATACTCTTCTGCTTTGCCAAAGTTTCCTATTAGCTCAAATAACTTGGGAATGGAATCTATGGGATTCTTTAAATACAGGATCATGTCATCTGCAAAGAGGGAGAGTTTTACTTCATATTTCCCTATTTGAATCCCCTTTATGTTTGCATCTTATCTTATTGCTGCAACTAGACATTCTAATACTAAATTGAAGAGAAGTGGAGAGAGTGGACATTTTTGTCTTGTTCCTGAGTTTAGAGGAAATGGCTTTAAATTTCCACAATTAAGTATAATGCCAGATGTAGGTTTGTCATACACAGCCTTTATTGTATTGAGGAATGTTCTGTGGATTCCTAGTTTTTCCAGAGCTTTCGTCATAAAGTAGTGTTGGAGCTTGTCAAATGCTTTTTCTGTATCTATTGAGATAATCATGTGTTTCTTATCCTTCCTCTTTTTGATGTGATACATTTTATTAATTGATTTGTTTATACTGGACCAGTTTGCATCCCTGAAATGAATTCTGTTTGATATTTTTTGATGAGCTGTTGAACTCAATTGGCCAACATTGAATCAATGTTCATCAAAGAAATGGGTCCATAGTTCTCTTTCTTTGATGAGTACGTACTTGGGTTGGGGAGTAGGGTTATGATGGCTTCTTAGAAGAGTTTGGCAGTGAACTTTCACTTTAAATTTCATTAAAGAGTTGGAGGACTACTGGTGTGAGTTCTGCTTTGAAGGCCTTGTAGAATTCTGCTGTAAATCCATCTGGTCTTGGGCTTTTTTTGGGTGGGAGGTCTCTTATTGCTGTTTCTATTTCAATGCTTGATATGGGTCTGTTAAGTTGGTTAAACTCATCTTGGTTTACTTTTAGCATGTCTGTATTTGCTAGAAATTTATACATTTATTCCAGATTTTCAAACTTTTTAGAAGAAAGGTTTGAGAAGCATTACCTTATAATGTGTTGAATCTTGGTTGTTTCTGTTGTTTCCATTCTCATCTCTACTTTGTTAATTTTGGTGTGTTCTCTTCTTTTTTGGTAAGATTTTCTAAGGGTCTGCAAATTTTGTTAACTTTTTCAAGGAACCAACTCTTTGTTTTGTTGATTCTTTCTGGGGTTTTTTTTGGATTCTAATTCATTCAATTCTGATTTAATTTTAATTATTCATTTCCATCTACTGGATTGTGGTTTAGCTTGCTGCTGTTTTTCAAGGAGCACAGGTTTCTCATTAAATTGATGGTTTCAGATCTCTTCCATGACCCACTGGTGATTCAACAGTGTGTTGCTCAGCCTTTATGTGTTACAGGATTTTCTTTGGTAGCTTTTGGTGTTGAGTTCTAATTTTATTCCCTTGTGGTCTGATAGAATGAAGGGCATAATTTCAATGTTTCTGAATTTGGACAAATTTGCTTTGTGCTCTATTTTGGAAATGTTCCTTGTGAGAAGAATGTGTATTCTGATGCTACTGGGTGAAATATTCCATAGATGTCTTTTGAGTCTACTTGATCTATGTAACTGTTTAGATCTGAGGTTTCATTGTTGAGTTTTTGTTGGGTTGATAGTGGGGATAGTGGGGTGTTAAAGTCTCCAACAATTACTGTCTTTGGATCGATGTGAGATTTGAGGGAAGTAATGTCTCTTGGATATATTTGGGTGCACCATGTTTTGGTGAATAGATATTTAGAATTGTAATATCCTCCTGAAGGAGAGATCCCTTAATTTGTATGTAGTGACCTTCTTTATCTCTTCTGGCTAATTTTAATTTGAAGTCTATTATATTAGATATTAGGATTGCAACTCCTGCCTGTTTATGGGGGCCATTTGCTTGGTAAATTTTATTTCTGCCTTTCACTTTCAGAATATGTTTGTACTTACAGGCAAGGTGTGACTCTTGAAAGCAGCAGATAATTGATCCAGTTAGGTAGTTTATATCTCTTAATTGGAGAATTAAATCCATTAATATTGAGAGTTAAGACTAAGAAGTGTTTGGTAGTTCCTGCCATGTTATTTACCTTCTTTGGTGCTGTGCCTACTGGGTTCTTCCTATGATTCTTGGATTCTCTGTTTGGGTGTGGTTTTTTGGTCTTTATTGTGTTTTTGTTGGTGTTCTACTGCAGGACATCTTTAAATATCTTTTGTAGGGCTGGTTTGGTGGAGATGTATTGTTTCAGTTTTTCTTTGCTATGGAAGGTTTTTATTGGACCTTCCATTATGAAGGAGAGTTTAGCTGGGCACAGTATTCTTGGTTGATAGTTGCTTGTCTTTAAGGCATGGCATACATCATTCCAGGCTTTTCTTGCTTTGATTGTCTCTGCGGAAAAATCTGAGGTGATTCTAATTGCTTTCCCTTTATAGGTGATTGATCTTTTCTCCTTGACAGCTTTAAGGATCCTTTCCTTGTTATGAATTAATCCTGTGTGGATTATAATGTGACAGTGGGATACCCTGTTCTCGTCTAGTCTATTTGGCTTTCTAAAGACATCTTGTATCTGAATAGGCCTATCTTTTTGCATGTTTGGGAAGTTCTTTGCTAAGATCCTGTTAAATGAATCTCCTGGACCATTAACTGCTGTCTCTAGGTGCTCCTTTATACCCGTTAGCCTCAGATTAGGCCTTCTGATGGTGTCTTCTAAATGTTGAATAGATCCATTATATTTCTTGGATTTTTCTTGAATAATTGTCTGTTCTTGCTCTATAATATCTAGGCTGTCTTCAATCCAAGAGATTCAATCTTCTGCATTGTCTAACCTACTGTCAAGACTTTCTCCTTTCTTTTTTCCTTTCTTCTAATTTATCAGCTTTGATGGCTTTAAGTTATTTGTTGGAACTTTGTTTTAGATCTTGTATGGACTTCTTTGCTTCCTTAATTTGTTTTTCAGTGTTCATTTGAAAATCCTTTAGTTAATTGGTTATGGTTTCATTGGACTCTGTTTCCTACCTATAGGCCCCATTCAACATTCCCTTTGTGGCCTTAAAGAGAAACTTCTCTGAAGAGGAAAGAAGGACAGCCAATAGACACATGAAGAAATGCTCAACTTCTCTAGCCATGACAACAATGCAAATCAATACAGCATTGAGATTCCACCTCACCCCCGTTAGAATGCCTACAATCAAGAAATCTAATAACAACAGATGCTAGAGGGGAGGTGGCCAAAAGGAAACTCTACTGCACTGTTGGTGGGAGTGTAAACTTGTTCAACCACTCCGGGAAGCAGTATGGAGGTTCCTCAAAAGACTTCACAAATAGCTCCCCTATGACCCAGCAATCCCACTTTTGGGCATTTACCCAAATGATCACAAACAAGACCACACTAAAGCTACCAGTACAACTATGTTTATTGCAGCATTATTTACCATAGCTAAGATATGGAACCAATCCAGATGCCCCTCAGTAGATGAATGGATCAAGAAAATGTGATATATATATATATATATATATATATATATATATATATATATATATATATATATATATATATATATACAATAGATTTCTGTGCCTCCATCAGAAAGAATGACATTTCCCCATTTGTTAGGAAATGGAAAGACTTGGAAAAAATTATATTAAGTGAAGTAAGCCAGGCCCAAAGAAACATAAGTCCCATGGTTTCCCTTATTTGCAATAACTAGCATATGTCTGAGTCAAGCAGAAAAGGTCAGATAATTTGATGTTAGGTGAAATGAACCCCAAGAAGGCAATGTTTTTTCTTTCATGCAATTGTTTCTAATGTATTTATAAGATGATTTCTATGTTGCTTTGTATGTCCCTCCCCAACGGTATAACCCATGCTTTCACTGTATTCGATGTTGTTATAATTTGTGGAGGGGAAGGGAAAAAACAAATCGGTTAACTACGGATACATGTGGACCCATTGTAACAATGAGATGTACAAGTCGTTATGTCAAAAAATGAACTTTACAACTTTGGTGGTGGGGGGGTGAGTATCAGGTGGTGGGGAGGAGGTAGTATGGGAAGGGATGGGAAGGGTAAACAAAGAGGAGGCAACAATGTTTGATAAGAAATGTACTCGTTATTTTGCCCATATAATTGTAACTCCTCTGTACAGTATTCTCAGAATTAAATAAAAAAAGAAGGAAAAAGGAGAGAGAAAAAAAGAAAAAATTTAAAAATTTAAAAATGAAACACTTAAAAATTATATAACTATAAAGAAATAATACTAGCATTAAAGGAGTTTAAGGCTGAGAGTTTGTGAATTGAGTGATCAATTTCTGTATTAATTATAAACACAATGAAGGATAAGGTCTAATAATTGAAGTTGGTTATATATCTAGGGATGACCAGAACAGCAATTAAGTCAGGCAAAAAAATAAAAATAAAAAGACCAAAGGGGAAAAGAGTAAGAAGAGTTTAACACACATAGACACACATACACAGACACCCCCACACAAAGACACCCCCACACACATACACCTAAAATAGAAATGTTAAAACAGAAAACAATTTAAAAAAATTTTTAATTATGTAGAAAATAGAGTTCGATAATTTTTTTTGGGTGGGGGGAGGAACTTTGTGTTTCCTCTGTGTCTGTTACCAGTCCCTTAATGGTAAGTTATGACATTTGATTTCCCTGTAGCTTTATTGGTTTCTTGTCAGTTTGTTTGAGCAGGCAGAAAGAAGCTCTGCTTTACCAGGGACATTGTGGTCCTTTTTCCATGGTTCAGTGGGAGGGAGATTTGCTTTGACTATCACAAAAGAGAGATATGGCTATATCCTCTAGCTTGGAGCTGCTGTGATGGGGCTTACGTGTGGGTAGGGTTGAGCCCTGTCAGCAGTCAGTAGTTTTTCCCTGAGGGGCTAGCTCATGAGACACTCACAGAGCCCAGCCTGAAGCCATTGTCAGGATTTATGTTCACTGAGTTTCAATTGTTTTTCTTTACCCCTCCTGCATGGGTTTTCTTCCTAGGCTGCAGTGGGGAGGGGCAGCCTCTGGCTCTGTTTACCCCATGAAGAAAGTCGCTCCTCTGTGGGCAGAGAATGTGGGCTGAGAAACCTCTGCCTGGAAAGGGAAACTTTCCCCTAGGTGCAGCTGAGCTAGTCAGGTCAGGTTTTTGTGACCTGTTCAATGGCTCCTATTGCCTTCCTGCAAGGCCTGTGTTATGTGTTAGCTGCTCTGGCTGGATCTTTGTAAGTATGAAAGATGGACTTCTTCGCTGGTGGTGGGGGAGGGGCTACCTTCCCACTGCTGTGAAGGAGTGAGGATGTCTTGGGGTACTCACACTTATCCCTTGTTTTCTGGGCTATGCATGGTCTACAAATATCTGTGATCAGCAGGATGAAGATTTCTTTTCCTTGCCAGTTCTTGCTGGCAGTGAGTAGAATACACTCACACACTGCCTCTGGTGCCTTTAACCCGGGCTCTCTTTATTGATATGGCTGCTGTAGCAGCTGCTGCCGCCACCACCATGAACACAAGCAAGTGCTCAAATTTGTCTCCTTATCCAAGCTTCCTGGATTTTTCCTCTCTGGTCAAACTCTGTACTATGAGTACACACTTGGTGTGACTCTCTATCCTAAGACTTTTCACTGGAACACTAAAATTGCTTTCTATGCAAGAGCTTGTTTAGGCCCCAGCTTCTCCTCCACCATCTTCCTCTGGACTGGTTCTGTGATTTTTATATTTAAAACATTAATACAATAAACCCTAACTAGATAGAGTTACTTTACACGATCTTGTCTGAAAAGCAAAGCACAAAGGGCTGAGCACATGACTTAAGTGCAAAGCAGTTGACTAGCAAGTGTGCGGTTTCAAGTTCAAACCCCTGTATTGATCTCCCAAAATAGATAATTTAAATAAAACAATGAAAGTTATCTATGAAGCTAGCTTAGTCTTTCATGTAACCACAATAGGATTTATTTATTTAACATAATGGAGACACACTAGATAAAAATGAAGAGGGGAAGCTAGATGTATTTGGCTCATGCCTGTCTCCTACCTACTCACGAGACTGAGATCTGAAGATCTCATGTTTAAGCCAATCAAGGTAGAAAACATCATGAGAGTTTTATCCTTAAGTAACCAACAAAAGCCCAGAAGTGGATGACAACTGAAGTGGTAGAGCACAGAGCACAAGAAAGAGAAAAGAAAGAAAAAAGAAAGAAAGAAAGAAGAAAAAAGACAGAAGAAAAGAGAGAGAGAGAGGGGAAGACAGAGGAAGGGAGGGAAGAAGTAAGTGAGGCAGGCAGGCAGGAAGGAAGGAAGAAGGAAGGAAGGAAAGAGGGAAGGAGAAGGAAAGAAGGAAGGAAGGAAAGAAGGGAGGAAGGAAGGAAGGGAGGGAGGAAGGAGGGAAGCAAGCAAGCAAGCGAGTGAGCAAGGGAGGGAGGGAGGGAGGAAGAAAGGAAAGAAGGAAGGAAGGAAGGAAGAAAAGAAGAAAAGGAAGGAAGGAAGGAAGGGAGGGAGGGAGGAAGAAAGGAAGGAAGGAAGGAAGGAAGGAAGGAAGGAAGAAAAGAAGAAAAGGAAGGAAGGAAGCAAGGAAGGAAGGGAGGGAGGGAGGGAGGGGAGAAAATCACAGAGGGTCACTTTCTTTTCCTGATAGTTTTCCTGTACTGATTACAAAAACTGCAAAATTTAGAAGCATACAAACTGAGTATTCACCAATGATCTGCCTGAGATCCATAGATAGTGATAGGTATAATAGAAGCTGTCTAGAAACTTTATACACTATAATGTCTCTATGCAAAATCATATTTTTGTGTATAATAAATTTAATGCTGTTAAAGCTCTTGTCAAACTAAAATCTCTGTCATCATCTCTACTGAACATGATTATAATATTTATAGATTCCATGTGTATTTGAAAACACCACACTTGAGATCTAAATATACATTTAAGGGTTTAGAGCTTGGATCTAGCCACCACTTGATTTAGTGTATGGTCTACACTGTTAATATTTAATTTCTCAGTTGATGTGGAAAAGTGCTGAGCTTCCTGATATTTATTTAGGTAGAACAGTCAGCAAACCTCCTACAGACACCAACCATTTGGCTAGGTTTCTTTTTCTTACAGATAAGTTTCTTTCACATTAAACTGCATCAAAAATATATCACAAATTTTAGGAGTCAGCATAAGGCTTCTTGTACTTTTTAATCAAATATATTTCATTTTCTTCTATTATATTCAAATGACTATAATATGCCATAATGAATACTCAAATGATAACATTTATTTATGCATACACAATGTTAAAAATCATTCAATTGCTCCAAACAGTAGTGAAGATAATGACTACAAAGAATATAGAAGCAAAAAAGAAACATTCATGTTATAAATTCACAATTAGTTCAATCCTAAGAATGGACTTTTCTATGATATTTTTATTATTTGGAATCTAATATATTTGTCCATCTGTTATTTATCTTACAAACTCAGTTTTATCTCTATAACAGACACATTTTCTTTTGGATATGTATACATTTACATACTACAAGCAAATACTAAACATCCTTTTCATTTCAAAAAATGTTTTATAATATAATGACCATTGACCCTTACAATGAAAAAAAGAACTTCAATATATGTCTTAAATGTAAAGGAAAAGACAGAGTTAATATGACAGTAAATGTCTCAAAATTTGGTCTACAATACAATTTTACATTTTATTAAAAATCTATGAAGTTTACAAATGTTAATTGGAAAATAGAAATGTTCTATACTCAAAAGGCCAAAATGTGAATGATATTGATATATGTTATTTATCATAAAATAATTAAATCTAGTTAATAACATATTCATCACTTCATCTACATTTTTCCTTATTAAGCAATTTTGAAATATGCATAAATTGTTATTAAATGTACTCATCGTACTACATAACAATATTTTTCCTTTTACCTAATTAATATGCTCCAACAGATAACTTACTTCTATACTACAAAATATATATATTATTGGCAATTGCAGTATTATTTCAGGGTGTACTAATAATATAGCATCAAATTTCATATGCATGAGACTTTCCCATCAAATAGAACATTCCTTTGCAAATATTTGGCCTACAGTTATAAAGACTTTGCTTATGTGGAGTAGAATAATATATTGAAATTTATATGTAAGGTATAATTGCCTTACAGGCACCAGGAGTTATGTCTATAATGTTAGCCACTCAGTAAGATGAGGCCTGAAGATCAGGGCTTGAAGTTAGAACCTAGCAGAAAATTATGTGAGGTGCCATCTCTAAAACAACCAGCAAAATGCCAGTCTGCACTTGTGGCTGATGTGATAGTGCATTGGAGTACCTATAAAGACTATAAGGTTTTTTGTTTTTTTTTTTTAGCCATTGTACTAGTTTTCTCTTTGCTTCTTTGTTTGGCCCAAAAAGTTTAAGTCTAAGTGAGATAATGCATGAAAGAATTAAAGGAATGGTATGCTCATTGATTTTGATACTAGTTTCTTAATTATTTTAATACATAATACAGCAAATGAGTTTATTTTAAATAGGCAGTTCATATTTATTGATTTTAAAGCTTGCTTTCAATCATAGGAAAAGACAGAAGGAAGGAAAGAAGGAAGGAAAAGAGATAAATAAAGAGAAAGAGAGGAGAGAGAGATAAAAAGATAAAGAAAGGGAAAGAAGGAAAGAAAGAAAGAAAGAGAGAGAGAGGAGGAGGGAGGGAGGGAGGAAGGAAGGAAGGAAGGAAGAAAGGAAAGAAAGAAGGGAAGGGGGAGAGAAGAAGAGAGTAGGGAGAGAGGGTAGGGATTACAGAAGTATACACTATGTATACATGAAAATAGCATAATAAAATATACTGAAAAGCCTTAGAAAAAGAGGCAGAGGAAGGAAGCCTAAGAGTGTTATAGAAAGAGTGAATTAGACCAAAGTTCATCCACTACATACACAAACATCACAGAAAACCTTCCTTGTACAATTTGGCTATGCTCAAAAAGAAGAAATTTTCTAATCTTTGAAAAAGAAATTTTTGAACAAAGGAAAAGAGAGATGTACACTGAATGTGGAAAGTAAAGGGGAGAACATAATCATATTTTAGTAAAAATTAGCAAGTGGAACTTAAAATCTTTCCATTAAAAAAGCTTTGGTTAGAAACTCGGATTTTGAAAGCCACAATTTGTGTTCAAAGGCTGTAACACATCTAACCAGATCGTGACTGGAAAATAGCCTTTTTTCATATTTGGAATTGCTGTGCAGTGTTCATAAGTAAACAGTGTCTGGCACTTGATGTATATTCAGAGAGTGCACTCCTAGAAATAGGAGACATACATGTATTCATATGCATGTCTGTGTGTTTATGTGCTTGTCTACTATCTGTGTTTGTCTACTAATAGAGTAGGCAGAAAACTGATTTTTTTCCAAAGTAAGGAGTACCTAATCATTAGCAGTCATTAAAATATGGAACAAGTGTTGTATAGTTCCAGCTGGAGATGAAAACTCAGGAAATCCGATGGTTTCTATAAACTAAAATATAAACCCATTTCTTATCAAAGAATAACAGCATTTTCTCAGAAGACTGATACATCAAATAATACAAGCAAATATTGACAAATCATTTTGTATTCATTGTCAAGGAAAGAAATAAATATACTCCCATTACACTGTTTTGTCCAAAACATACTCTAGAGAGAATATTACTAATATTTTAGATAAATTGTGACATTATGAAAGTAGTTTCACATTACAATGCAAAACCATTTTACATGTGTGTATGTGTGTGTGGTGGCTCAGGCCTGTAATTCTAGCTATGTGGAAAAATGAGTTTGAGGGCTCTCAGTTTGAGGCCAAGGTGGCAAAAATACATCCCAAGAATCCATATTGACCAGTGGCTGGGAGCAGCAGCATGAGCCTGTCCTCCCAGGGACCTGGGGGAGCTAAAACCGGACAATGATAGTCCAGGTGAGCTAGGCATAAAATGGTACTCTTTCTTCAAAAATAACAATCCCCGAAAGCGTGGATGGAGTGGCTCAAGTGGTAGCAAACCTGTCTAGAAGGACAAAGTACTGATCTATGTTATTTTTTGTATGTTCTTCTCCCTATGGTATATCGCCTGTTGTCCTGTATTTGATTTTGGTACCCTGAATCTTGCATATATATTTATCTAATTTGGTGAGGGGAAGGGGAATAACAAAATGCTGAAATAAGGATACCCATTATAACGATGATACTCACAAGACACTATGTTGGATATGAGCTTTACAACTTCTGGGGGTGGGAAGGATTTGGGGAGGGGGGAGGAAATGGATAATAGGAGAAAAACAAAGGAGGGGGTAACAATGCTTGACAAGAAATGTACTCATTACCTTACTCACGTAACTGTAACCCCTCTGTACAGCATCTTTACAATAAAATAAAATTTAAAAAATATACCTACCAATATTTCCTTCTTTTTTAAAATTATCTGCCTAAATATTGCCTTGTTGAGTTTATTAACATTTAAATGGATACTTTGAGTTAAACCTGATTTTCTATACATACATCTGAATCATAAATTAATGGGTTGCATGATAATTCTTCACTAAAATATGCATTTCTTTAAAATAACTACATTTTGCAGCATCTTAGGCTTCTTTAAGAGTGGCACTTGTTTAAACCATCAATTCTTTGAGAGTTGAAGGATTGCAATGTATCATTTTTAATTAATTTGAGCCACAGAATACATCGATGAAAACTCATGAAATATTTGTGGAAGTATTTAAATTCCAGAGTGAATGTATTATGAAATATATGGGTGCTAGTTGTCTTCTTTTACAACTGAGTGTATCTATGATAAGCTTGCAGCTGATAAAATTTATAAAACAATAGCTCAGAGGCTTAAATGTTGCAAGTTATTTATTCTCCAAAAAGCCAAATGACAGTGACTGCAGTCACATAATTGATGAGTTAAATGAGTTTTATGTCTGCAAAACAATTTTAAAGCTTAGTAATTCAAATTTATTAGCCATCTCCAGATGGATTGTAAAGTCAATATATTGCTGTTTATGAATCAAGTCAGAGAAAAATTATTAAGGATGATTTCAGCCATGGATGGTTAGGGTGGAGGACCTTGGGTATGTTTTGAGACTATAATTCTACAAAATTTGGGAGCTACAAATCTAGTGTAACAAATGGTGGAAGTGTGCTCTAATAAACCAAATGAATTGTTTTGCTTGATTTAAAAATAATGCACCAACTGGAGTCTAAGCAGCAACTTCCACTTCATAAACCCGTTCAAAATATACAGTTAAAAATAAATATCTCCTTGAAGCTTATTAGAAAATAAGAGATCATATTCAGGCAAATCATAGAAATAATCTAAGTATTTATTTTTATGAATCTAATATGCAGAGAAGCTATTGGAAACTACTGAGTAATTCAACTTCAGCATTGTTCATCAGAAGAAATTAAAAAGAATTTTCTTTTTGAGAATGATAAACCATTTAAATGGCTCCAAGTGGAAATAATGGCAGGCATTATGTTCAGCAACAATCATTGTGTAACTGAAAATATAGTTGAAGAATAGCAGAAAATACTAAAGGCATATAGAGAAATTATCAAAATGCATGCTCATGCAGATACTGGGCTATGCACATTAGTATTGCATGATGTAATATTGACTCATGAGACATTGCACAGAACCTTTGCCAAGGCAGGGACAAGACATTTATATCTATAGACCAAATGTACTCAATGTAATTTTGCTTTCCACCATAACCACATCTTCATCTAATATGCAGCTCTGGATGCAGCATTGCCCTCAGAAGCTTTGTACTAATTTTGCTGTGAAGATGGAGTCTTAAGAACCTTTTTCCCATTCTGGCCTCAAACCATGGTCTTGCTGATTTCAGCTTTGCAGAGTAGCTTGGATTATAGACATAAGCCAAGTCCCTAGACTTTCTCATTACTTTATAAATTATAGTAAATAGTATGCTTCCACATTTCTCCAGAAGAAAATATTATATAATATTTATATTTATATACATTACATCTATTTTATATGTATATATTATATTTGTCTCTGTATCTACATAGATATAGATGTATCTTCAAAGGCTGTTCAGTGAGCAAATAACTTGGAAAGAAGTATTCAGGGTGCAGTGGAAGTCACTGCCTCCCTGGAAGCTATGCATAACTGTAGAAAAACTATGAAAAATTGTCTTCCCACGGTAATAACCACCAATCATCTATTCAGAAAAAATTAAAACAGAAATGTACAGTAACTAGAAATCTAATGATGAATAAGAAAGAACAGGTCATGGAGTGAAAGTCCTAATTAAAAGAAGCAGGTAGATAATTTCAAAAGGTGATTAGGCTAATGATACAGATAGATATGAAATGCCTTTGAGAAAGGGAAATCTCCTGGCCAGGCATCCTTCTTTGAGTTAATGCCTAAATGTTTGAGTTAATGCCTAAAATCAGGACTAGTTAAATAGGATTCATGGCAGACTGATGGCAATTTAAGAGAGCACTAGTGACAGAATAAAGATGGTTATGCCAGTAACCTTGAACATATTCCATGAACAAACTCCAGCAAAAATAAATTTATCTTTTATACAAGAAGAAATATAAAGATTGAATGTCCATATAACCTTTGAAGAAATGTATCCATTCTTTACAATTTAATTCACCAAGAAAATATGTTCAGCAGACAACATCTAGCAAAGTTATAGAGCCAAACAATAAATTGGCTTCACCAAATAAAAAGCAAGGAGAAATAATTGATAGGCTTGGCATCATTAAAGGTGAAGACTGTGTTTTTTAAGACAACCATTTAAAAAGTGAAACAATAAGCTACAAACCAGGAGAAGATATTTGAAAAAGGCCAAACTGATTGGAGACTTTAACTCAAAATTTTAAAAGCAATTTTGGTTATGGAGATGAGACTTAGGGACTTTTCTACTGAGCAGGCTTTGATGTGAGACACTCAAATCTCAACCTCCTGAGTAGGTAGAATTATGAGTGATACACAAGGTCCTCGAAATTTTAATCCAATCACTTCAGCTGAATTTGACACTTCAAGAATAAAACTAAGTATAAAACTAAATATAACTTTCTCTGCTCTCTGAAACTTTTCCTTTGTTTACTTTGGTTTCTCTGGAGTGCTTGGTCCCACTTCATATTTTGGATGAATATATATAAACCCATGGAAGATATATGGGTTCCTTTATATTTTATTTTGATTTACAATAATACAGTGGTAAAAAATTACATAAAGCCAAGGGAAATATATAAAGTGAAAATAAATGTAATTTTCTTATGGCTTGACATGTTTGAACCCTCCATAAAATTTTAATAACTGATGTATATGAAACTCAATTAATCAAAGTCACCCACTGATTTAGAGAAACATGTCTTACCACTTTTTTACTTATATAGTTTCTAATTTTACTATACTTACATCAAGCATAAAACTCTGCAGATGAGTTGCATGTAAAACAAATTAGTTTGCAACTAAATGAAAAACATGTCTTTAGGCAATCCTGGAAAATATATTCATGGTTGTGTGTCTGGATAATTTCCTCTGGAAGATTCCTGAGAGAAATGGAATACACCCTATACTCCTATAGCTAATTATATGTACCTTTCTGGTCCACTTTGAATAAATAGTTTCAGGGGAAAATATTGAGAATTACAAGTGAATAATAACATCCTGCTATTATTTAAACTTAAAGTCCTTATCATTAAAGAAAAGCATAAATCAAGCCAACAATGACTTCCAGGTGCTGATTTAATTCTGACCAAAAAAAAGTACTCTAATTGAAGTTTGGAAACTGACTCACTCAAATGAAATATTGAGATTCACTTCAACTCCATTTCTCTTATCATGTGTCAAATTCTGCCCTTTATAACCCACTTATTCCACCTCCTCAGTTTCAGATCTTTCCATATCTATTCTCGACCTCAATCTGATAGGAGGTTTTCCCCAGTGACAGACTCTCTGAGAATAGAGTTAATTACAGTAGTGGGTTTTATAACTACGGGACCGCATCATCCACCACTGTGCTTACAGAATCCAAGAGCTGGGCATGCGCTATGCAAAGCTGTATAGGTGATCTAGCTGTCATTGACCCAAGTGTTATACAGCCCACACATTTTCTTTCTACCTTGCCAAATCCCAGTGCTATTTTTTAATCCTTTTTCCTTTGATTTATTCACAGCATTTGACACTCTCTTACCATACAAACACTGTCTGCTCGGCTTCCCAATCCATTGTTCTGGATCCTTCTCTCCCTTCTTCTCCCACCCATCTTATCTTCATTCCATGATTGGTTCTTGTCTCCAGTATTGACCTACTCTATACCTTTTGCTTCTGGCAATTTTCATTCATTATCGAGGTGATAATTGAATGAAGGCAGTTACATTTGTGTTTATGCTCCACAATTCTTTTTTGAGTTCTAGATTTGTGTTCAACTGATGACACAGTGTCTGCTTGCAACCACTTAAGTTTAAATCTTATACACCTGCACTTTAAATCCTTAATTATCCCTGCCCCTGCCATACTATGGACAATGGGAAGATCTCACACCATAACCTCATCTACCTCAACAAATGGCCATGACATCTTCTCAGCTGTTCAGAGTAAAAGCGTTTGTGGTTCTTGGTGTCTATTATTCTTTACATTTTGATCCTTGTTTCCAACAAGCCTGTTGAGTACTTTCTTCAAATGATATCCATAATTCCACAGTCCTCCCCTGTGGTAATTCTCTGATCTGTATTGTCCCTCCCTTCTTTTCTCTGTCTCTCTGTCTCTCTCTCCACTTGTCTCTTACACAGCTTTCTAAATACTTTTCACCTTGCTTTCTCACATAACAACAAAGTTTTGCTATTAAAAACCTAATGATAGTAACTCCTTTGTACAACTACTTGAAAAAAATACTCAAAAACAAAAAAGCACAGCATGAAGCTTTCTATTGGGCCTCCATACCACTCAGAGTAAAAGAAGGCTTTAGCCTCTATTAGGGACTACAAGATCTCCACTCTCACTAACACTACCATTTATGTCTTTCTGTTCCCAGACATTTCAGCCTAACCCACTTCCTTCTTCTTCTGCCACCTTAACCACAGATGCTTCTCATCTCCTCCTCCATTCTCAGAAAGTTTTCAGCTCCACTCCTCCAGTTGTTTTTTGTTTGTTTTGCTATTGTTTTATTTTGAGGGAAGTCAGAAGTAGGGCATAATTTTGTCATTCTCTTTTTCATCCTTATATCAATAAAATAAGTTGGAACATTTAAAGTTCATCTATAGATTTTTTTCTGACATTTTTTGATTTTAATAAGGAATGAGGCTGACTCCTTTCTTTGATACTAATTATTATCTTATACTTTCCAGCACCAGGAAATTACGTTGCAGTCTTAATGTGCAAATACATCCATTCATTTTTAAATTGAATCTAATTTGTTACATGACTTCTTTTACAAAAAATGGAAAAACTATATTGGAAATGAAAATTCTCTAGAAAGTATTTTAGTTCTATATTCGACATTATTGAGAAAAAAATACAATCCTTGTGGCTTTTGAACCCTTATTATATAGTCTCTTCCACACACTGAATTTTAAGTCAGAACAAAGAAAAGACAACAATTTCTAAATTATTCGAGAACTATTATAAATGAAGCCTTTTCCTGATTCAAACTGCAGCCAGTTCCTTGCCCTTAAAAACTGTTCTAATTAATGATTTGACATTCAAGACAATTATGACATAGTAAAGGCAAAAAAGCATATAATGGTATAATTATTTTTAAAAAGTGCTATGGGAATAATGTAAGTGAAATGACCTGCTGGTCTCACTGTTTCTTCTGTCCAGTGTGTCATAGATATTTCATATTTCTCCTCATTTGTGAAAGGTTAAGGAGTCTGATCTTTTATTATTCCGCACAATCTCTAATTTTGGGAATTGAAGCACTTTTCTGTAGATGATGAACTCGATGGAGCTAAATTCAATGTGGCTGCTTGGAATCAGCAAAGAAGACGGGGGAAAAAAATCACAGGACCAAAGCCATTAGGGACAAAGATTTCAAGAATTTTTACTACATTTTTTTCAGAGTAGCAAAAGAATTTATTTTCAAGTGAAGCAAGAGGCAAAAAAATGTTAATATCAAGATTAGAAATATGCTGACTATAAACATAGATGATATTTATGTGAAAATAATCCAAGATCTACTTCTTTACCTTGGGAGAAAATGGAATATAAATGAGAAGGAAATGAAACCTATTGAATACTTCGTTGGGTTTATTAACTCTTACAGAATACACAATATTTTAAATATTACAGAAATAAACAAAATTATATAGAACATATCTCATTAGTGTTAAACAACTTCACTAATGACTGCTTCTTGTCTTGGTGTTTTGTCCTCCTATAGGAACTTAGAGGATGACATTAATATTTATTTTTCTCTATTTTTGCCTCTAATTAGATCTGATCAAAGATACTTGATTGATTCTTTGATTAGCAATTTCTGAATTCCTTTAATTATAAATACTTACACTAATAAGCTTCTGCCTTACAGGAATATTTTGTTATTGACTAGCAACCAAAACTTTCTAAGAAAATGTCTATCTATGTAGAAGTCAAAACACTGGATAAAAATGCTGAAAAATTTTCTATAAATATAGCATTCTATCATTAGATGTTCATTTACTCTAGACAGAGGAGACATCTTAGAATGTTATTAAATATTGTGGCAAAATCATCATTTTTTCTTAGGGTCAGGCTGCAATCTAATTTAGCATAAATAGTGATGTGTCTCCCAAATCAAAATGTTGCATAAGATACACATTTAATGTTTACCCCAACCCCTCAGCAAAACTCTTCCTTTGGTTCAAAGTACTCTTTGGAGTTCCTCACATTTATCCCCGTTATATTATAATTTGGAAGATAAATAGTGTAGCTAACTTCATTGCACAGATCTATAGCAACCACTATCCATTCTCAATAAGGGAGTCAATGGCAGAACCAAGATTAAAGACAAAGAACAAACTGATAAGGATAAGAAGAAGGCAGAAAGAAGAGTGAACAAGGACAGATTCAAAAGTGACAGCAAAAACTCTTATTTACTAGAAGATGTAGAAAGGACTTGGCTCACAGTTGTATCATCGAAGCTGTTTCCAAAATAATTTCCATAGGAAAGTTCACATGAAAATTTCAAAATCTAAGTGTCAGTTGCCAAAAGCAATTATTGAAAACACTTTGATGTGTGTTTTGTAATACTGTCTGAAAAAAAAACATAATGCTTCAATTTTCTGTCAGTTGGAATAAAGCCTCATTGATTTTAGAAATCTACCAAAACTAGTTCTGGAGTTCTGTGTTTCTGACAGTGCTTTGATTCTTAGCAGCGTAATAATACATTAGTGACAATGTTGTGTATCACATAAAGGCTCTGCTTTTCATCTGTGAGCTAATAACAAAGGCAGGTTTATGAATTGGTATTTCTGTGATGATTAATAAATGTAAATATGTTTTTCCACCATCTGGTTAGAAATCTCAACTGCTCTTTTTGTGAGTTGCCCAGTGAATTTCATACCAAAATCATAGTGCTTAATTTTACTTTTCTGTATTGATTTGTAAGAATCTCTTATAAATTATAGCTACTTGTCATATGTCAGTTTTAAATGTTTCAAATATCTTTGTACTATATTCTGTTTCTCTGTTAACTCTTTCACTTCATTGCATTTTTTACACAATTAATATAATATCCATTGTTCTCTAGGAAATCCTCATGGCTGAAGCTAGTTGAATACTCTTTAGTATTCTATATCTGTGTTTTATTTTATTACTCTATAGTTAGAATTGCCACATCTATTCTTTTACCATCAGCAATATGTTTATCTATGACTTCCTATGTCTCCATGATCACATTTCACAAAAAATGATTCAATAGGGCATTTACTCAATATTCCATTATTTCTTAAGTGATGGTGCTAACTTTATAATACATAGGTTTTCCAAAATTACAAAGGCCAATTCTTGAAGTCTTTATTGGGAACACTGTTTTGTTTTTGTTTTTATAATGGTGGTCTGATAACTCACTTTTCTATCTACCAGGTCAAATTTTTCACAGCAACTTTCACTTTATATTTATTTTAAAAGTTGATTTATTTATCTAAGAACTTTTTTCTTGCATATTTATCTTAAAATATGTTTTAGAGCCCATCAGGATAATTTTAGAATTAACTACACATAATCTACTCTCTAAGTTCAACTGGCATTGCAATTAATTTTAATAATATATCTGGGAAATTCACACAACTTCCTGTCACCTCATTACAGGTTGGAATACCTTTCTTTATTCAACTATTTTAATAGAATTTGATTGCTTTTCCCAACTAGAGACCTCATGTCTGTTTTCTAAAATAACATTAGTGAAAAATTACCCTGTAATTATAGGGATTGTTTTAGTTATATTTTACTTTTCTGTTGTAATTTCAGTTTTTTAAAATGTACTTTATTTTTAATATCACTATTATAAATGTTCATGTACAAAGGAATTTCAATTATGTGAGTCATGTAATGAGTACACTTCCTTTAGTACAGTACCTTCCCTTTGCTGTTTTTCCCAGCTCTCCCTCCCATCTACCCATGAGTTGTGCAGTTCACGTTCATCAGTGTCCAGTGAGCTCCACTATTGCACTTCCTCAATACTATTTGACAAATAGTATTTCTCCTACCAAATGATACCTCTTCTTTAGAGTCAATGAGCCCTATCTTCATTGATCATTCACTAGGATACCCAGAGGAAACTTCTACCATTTTTCAGAAGTAATGAACACTTGTAGTTCAAAGGGGCGAGAAATTAAGTAGTACACTGAACAAAAGTATAACTACTTCCAGAAGTCAGTCTTAAGTAATACTAGTCTACATTTTGTTTTTAGGAAAGGGAGATGTCAATTTTTCTGCAATTCGGTTTTAAACTTACTATTGATATAAAACCATTACTGATTTTGACATTTTAACCATACACTGGGCAATCTGATAGGTTTTACCCATTTGTGAAAATGTATAATGTAACTATTTTGTTTTCTTCTATATTGACATTATTTCAACAGTAGCTGCCTATTCATATTTCCTGGTAAAATGTGTTAAAAAATTTAAAAAACCATAAGCTTTATTGGCAATGACAGAGCTTAGACTGTCTAGGCAGATCCACCAGATAACAAATGAAAATATAGAATGCCCAGTTACTTGGTTGTTCAGAGATGGAATGTATAATTACTGAACATATTTGCCTGAAATTTAAATTTTACTTGCCTGTCTGTATTTTGTCTGGTTGTCTTACTCCCAAGTCATTCTATTTCACAGACAATAACCAAGAACAACTCATGCAAATGATCATACTGCCTGAAACTAATAACGATTTCATTTCTTGTCTCCAAATCATTGCACTTTCTTCAACTTAAAGTAATTAATGCATTTCTTTATAATTCGTTAAGCCAGTGGAAATGTGTAATATGCTTATTGGAAATGTCTCTTATTGATCTGTTCCATAACTTCTGACTGGTGCATTATGAGTGAGTCACTCAGGTATCTCTCATTTAGACTGGATGTTCTTTTTTTTGGGGGGGGTCTGGTTGTGGGCCTGAACTCTGGGCCTGGGCACTGTCCCTCAGCTTTTCAGTTCAAGGCTAGTGCTTCCACTTGTGCCACAATGCCACTTCAGGCTTTTTTTTTTTCCTGCTTATGTGGTGCTGAGGAATCAAACCCAGGACCTCATGCATGCAAGGCAAGCACTCTACCACTGAGCAACCTTCCCAGCCCCAGACTGGATGTTCTTTGTGTCTAACTCTTTTTTTCTCCTGCGAATTCCTCTTGAGACTTCAACTAACCTGTTAATAAGGCTCATACCCCTGACCGAGTAACTCTGTGAAAATTTAGGAACATATTCTAGATGTACTAGATACTTTATTACCTTCATTAAAAATAACTCCTAATATTAAGTACAGATTTGGAGTGAGCAATATAATTAGATTTGATTTTTACTTCTTTTGCATTTTGGATAAATTTGCGAGTTATGTAAAACATGTAGAGAATTCATTATCAGAAGAAATTGCAACATGAAAGGAAAAGTAGAATTTACACTAAATTAAGAAGTATTGAAAAGAGTTTGCAAAGAAGGAGTCCTGATTATGGACTGGATCACATTCCCAATATGAGATTGAGAATTCTGTCTATCAGTAACAGCTGTGTCTCAATTTCCAGAAGTTTTGATTCAAGAATGGAAAATGAAACACAATAGCAATGGTGGAACAGCTTTCTAACAAGATGCTTTGATAGTATAGACATAAACTACCAGGTATTTTAATTGACAATAATAATAATAATAGAAATAAACTGTCTCAGAATTGAAAAGAGAGACACAGAGAGAGTTGTCCTAAAAGCAAAAGGTAACTTTGAAAATCAAATTGATAGGGCTGGGAAGGTGGCTCAGTGGTAGAGCGCTTGCCTTGCATGCCTGAGGCCCTGGGTTCGATTCCTCAGCACCACATAAGCAAAAAGAAAAAAGCCAGGAGTGGCGCTGTGGCTCAAGTGGTAGAGCGCTAGCCTTGAGCTGAAGAGCTGAGGGACAGCGCCCAGGCCCCAAGTTCAGGCCCCACGACTGGACCAAAAAAAAAAAAAAAAAAAGAAAATCAAATTGCTTGAGTAGTTTTTTGTGTTTTTGTGGGGGATTTTTGCTTGTTTGGTTTTGGTTTTGGTTTTTGTGCTAGTCCTGGGCATTGAACTCAGGGCCTGGGTGCTGTCCCTGACCTTCTTTGTACTCAAGGGTAGCACTCTACCATACCTACAGCGCCACTTCCAGCATTTTGGAAACAATTTATTGGAGGTAAGAGTCTCACATTTTCTGTGTGATTTGAGTTTCTTTTTTTTATTGTGAAAATATCATACAGAAGGGTTACAATTACATGGGCAAGGTAATGAGTACATTTCTTGTCAAGCATTGTTGCCTCCTCCTTTGTTTCCCCTTCTCATCCCTTCCCATCCCTCCCACCACCCCCACCAAAGTTGTAAGTTCATTTTTCGACATAACAACTTGTACATCTCATTGTTGCAATGGGTCCACCTGTATCCCTATTTCAACAATTTGTTTTTTTCCTTTCCCCTCCACAAATTATACCAGTATCAAATACCATGAAAGCAGGGGTTGTACCGTGGGGGAGGGACATATAAAGCAACAAAGAAATCATCTTCTAAATATATTAGAAACAATCGCATGAAAGAAAAAAAAAACATTTGAATACTTATCTTGGGGTTCATTTCCCTAACATCAACTAATTTGAGTTTCTGTAGGTTACTTGCAACACTTAATACACTTAATATCAGACCATCATGTTTAGGTAATAATAATTGTTGAACAGTCTGTATGGGTTCTGCAAAGATGCAATTCTTTTCTTTTTTTTCCTCTCTATTTTTGGTTGGTCATGGGGCTTGAACTTGTGGCCTGGAGCTGACCTTGAGCTCTTTTAGCTCAGAGGGAGCACTCTAACACTTTGAGCCACTTTCAGTTTTTGAGTGGTTAATTGGAGATAACAGTCTCATGGGGATTTTTCTGCCCAGGCTCACTTCAAACCTTAATCCTCATATCTGAGCCTCCTGAGTAGCTAGGATTACAGGTGAGATCCACCAGTGCCTGACAACAAAATTTCTTTTGGAAAGTATGCCATGGCTTAAACTGTTCCTTGTAATTTGGTTTTACTTTATTTTTGATGTAGGGTTTCTCTAGCTTGCCTGGGCTGACCTCAACCTCACAGTGCTCCTATCTCTGTCTTCAGAGTAGCTGAATTTAGAGGCATGAGCCAACACAACTGCATTCAAATCTCTAATTCTGAAGTAAAAATAATTCCAAGTTCTGCTGTATTTGTTACCAACTTAATAAAAGTTAAAGGATTCCATGAAACTAGATAACATATTGGCAAAATGCTTTCTTCCTTGGTTTGCAACAAACTTGGTTCTAGGTGATGCTCGTAAAGTGCCTAATAGTTCAACATTTCAGTAAAATTTCTAAAAATGTTAGTGGTAGGAGGAAAAGTAAATGTTTTATTTTGATTTTTGATAAGTTATTATATGCCAAACACAAGGTGAAAAGGAAAATAACTACATGATCTTTTTTTTTCTGTCTTTTCTTTCCTTCTTTCCTTTTTTCCCTTCCTTTCCTTTTCATTTCCCTTCCTTCCTTTCTTTGAATTCTTTTTTCTTATCTAAAATGTCCTCTCTCATTTTTTCTTCTCTCTCCTTCCTTCCTTCCGTCCTTTCTTCCTTCCTTTTCTTTCTTTCTTCCTTCCTTCCTTCATTCTTTTTCTTGAATTTAGGAGATCCCCTTCATTTGGCTAGCTTAGTCAATAGATACTCTATCACTTGAGCCTCACCTACATCCTTACTCTTTGCTAGTTATCCAGTAAACTTTACTGCCTGGTCTGTCTAAGAATTTTAATCTTCCAGATCTCAGCCTCCTGAGTAGCCAGGGTTACAGGCTTGATTCACTGGTGCTTTATTGTAATGTCTTTCAAAATATATATACTATTTTTTAGCTTCACTGTGGTTTTTCCAATGAATTTAAGACTCTACCCTTCAGTCTTTTTACATTTTTGCACCTATTTACATTGATTTCGTCAATACAACAATATTGACATTCTCCATAATACATTTGTCTTCATGGGGTATAACAAACACATTTGCCTCCTTCTTGGGGTATTTGCCTTCTTCAATCATCCTCCATATTCCAGTGATCTCATTTCTAAGGTATTTTACCTGGCACCCAGAAAAACGTGAAACAATGAGCAATTATCCTGAGTGTGTGCCACTACAAATGTTTTCTCAATGGTACACCTGTTTTATGACAGTCCTAGTTTGAGACCATCATCTGCCCTGTGTTAATCTCTGCCTCATCCCCAAAATCCATGTTTTCACAACTGGAGCCTCTCTTAATTAGTATTATTTCCTTATTAACTTCTGTGCTTTTGGTGGGAATTTCTTTCCACTCCGAATATTAATGAGTAGAAGTTGTCAGTTTTAAATTTGATCCAATTACTGCTCCTGTCATAGGCAGCTATAGCTTGCTCTCAACTGTCGGTGGAGAAACAGAGCCTGATGTTTATAGGAGGGTTTTCTTTTGCTATGTTTGGATTTTATACTCCTTTCTTCTTTTTTTTTAGTGCTTCTTATTGAAAAAATAGTGTACAGAGGGGATACAGTTACATGGGTAAGGTAATGAGCACATTTCCTATGAAGCATTGTTACCTCCTCCTTTGTTTTTTCCCTATCATCCCTTCCCTCCCTGTGCCGCCAACTCCAAAATGTTTTTCAGGCAGTGGAAATACACACACACACCCACACACACACACACACACCACACAAACACACACCCACACACACACACACACACACACATGAATGTAATCTCCTCTCAGAAATGAGGTTCTTTTTTGTGTTAGTCTCTATTGTGGGGCTTGAACTCTGGACCTCCGTAATGTCTTTCAGCTCTTCAGCTCAAGGCAAGCACTCTACCACTTGAGCCACAGTGCCACTTCTGGCTTTCTGGTAGTTAATTGGAGATAAGAGTCTCACAGTCTTTCCTGCCTGGGCTGGCTTTGAACATCGATGCTCAGATCTCAGCCATCTGAGTAGCTAGGATTACAGGCATGAGCCACAGGCACCGAGCTTCAGAAATTAGATTCTAAGAGGAGAAAATAGGCAAAATTGAAATTATGTCTATTTTTCTATCCACATTTTAATCTATCTATCATCTATCTATCTATACCTACTAACTATCTCTATCTCTATATCTATATCTATATGTTCTCATGGAGATTAGATTCCAGTGGAGGAAAGAGGTAAAAAATATTTATACTACTGAAGGAAGAGAAAAATAACAGTAGATATGTTACAAGAATTGGCATTGATATTTGATAGAGGTATTTAGAACAAAACAGGAAGAAAGAAAGAAGGAAGGAAGGAAAGAAAGAGAGACGGAAGGAAGGGAAGGAAGGAAAGGAAGGAAGGAAGGGAGAGAGAGAGGGGGAGGGAGGAGATAAATACATAAAAATAATGATAAAACATTCATAACAATCAGTGTATTCAGATAAAAACTGAAGTAGGAAACTTGAGGAGATGGGTGAGAATGGAAGAGGTAGTGGAGAGAATGAATGATGGAGAGGAGACTACCATCAAGATGTATTGTAGACATAAGTAGATATGGAAAGTTGAAACATTTTATCCAACTACTTCAATAAATTAATAAAAGTGAATATTATTCCAGACTTTAAATAGTAAAATACACACATAAAAATGCACAGATACAAAATTGCTGTTGAATGCTTTTTTGACAATTATATACAACTATTGACCTTTCCTTGCCACAACTGAGAGACTATTATTATATGTTTAAAATGTTGTCTTATATTTCTCAATTACTTCTTTTAATGGTCCTTAATCGGTATGGATTGTGTCTTCATAAAACAGTGATGTAGGGCACACAAACATATGCACCCAAATACATACACACACATACACGCATGCATGCACACATACAGAAAGAAGACAATGAGAAGACTTAGAAGAAGGAATTTTGCAAGCCAAGGAAATAATCTTGGAGTAAATCGTTACCTCACAGCCCTCTAATTGAAGTCCTGCTGTCATCATGAACTCAGATGCCAAGTTCCCCAAAGTAGAAGACAGATCCTATGATGGGGAATTACTCTTGGAGCTTTGGTAATTAGAGTGAAACAAACAGAAAACAATTTCACTTATGTATTTATTCTAAGACAGAACCTTTTAATACAGTGTTTTATAATATTTTTAAATGTTGAGTTGAGAGAACAATGCCAAACTCCCCCTTTCATTTCTTTCTTCTTTTGGTCAATTTGCTACACAATCTAATTAAAGGCTGCTGCTGGAACTTGAGTGTAGATTGCCCACAACCGCACAGATACATGTGTTGTGAACTTGGTCTTCAATATGAAAATTTTCAACATTTTTAATTTCAAAAACTGGGCACCAGTGGCTGTAATCCTAGCTCCTCAGGAGGCTGAGATCTGAGAATCACAGTTCAAAACCAGTCTGGGCAGGAAAGTTCATGGGACTAGAATCCCTGATTAACTAGCAAAAAGCTGGAAGTAGAGCTGTGACTCAAGTGGTGGAGCATTAGCTTTGAGTGGAAACAAGCTCAGGGACAGTGTCCAGTCCTGGAGTTCAAGCCTAAATACCTGCACAAAAACAAAAGAAAGAGAAAGCAAAAGAAAAGAAAGAGGGTGGGAAGACTTTAAGGTCAATCGGGATGTAACTTGTAAAGAAATTGTGGGAACTGATTAGTTTTTATTGAAATATTGTTATGGAAGCCTGATCATGGCTCTTGCTGAACACAAGTCAGTGAGTCCTGCATATGGACCCATTTTCCTCCCCCAAAGTTTTGGTGCAGGCTCCAAACTCGAATTGATATAGCCATGATGCCACTGAACTTCCAAAACTGTTCATGAAATAAACCCCTTCTCTTCTTAAGTAGCTTACCTGTCAGTTTTTTTCCCATATAATTTTTTGTAAAAACACTGTACAGAGGGGTTACAGTTACATGAGTAAGGTGATGGTTAGTACATTTCCTATCAAGCATTGTTACTCCTCCTTTATTTTTCCCCTACCATCCCTTCCCTCCACACCTCCCCGTCTTCTCCCTACCCACCCCATGAAATTGTAAAGTTTGTTTTCAACATAATGTCTTGTACATCTCATTGTTACATTGGGTCAACCTGTATTCTTGTCTCAACATTTTGTTATTTCCCTTCCCCTCCCCAAATTATAAAAATGTACATACAAGATGCAGGGCACTGGAATCAGATACAGTGAATACAGGGGTTATACCATGAGGGAAGAACATACAAAAGAAACAAGAGAATCATATAGTGCATTATAAGTACATTAAAAACAATAGCAAGAAAGAAAAAAGATATTTGTGTCCCTATTTTAGGGTTCATTTCACTTAACATCATCTTATATGTCATATGTACATAGCTTTTGACCTTTTCTGCTTGTCCTACACATGTACTAGTTATTTCAAATAAGGGAAACTATGGGGCCTGGCTTACTTCACTTAGTATAATTTTTCCCAAGCTTTTCCATTTCCTAACAAATGGGAGATGTCATTCTTTCTGGTGGAGGCATAGAATTCCATTGTGTGTGTATGTATATATTTTTCCTTAATCCATTCATCTATTTTTTAAATTTAAGTAAAGAAAAGCTCATAAATACAAGTAATAAATTGAATAAAACAAATTGTCCTCAGCTATTATTGTTTTCCCAACTTAAAAACTATCATTTACTTACATTTGCAAAACCCTTTGTTACAACATGATGATGTACATTCATTTTTCTCGGTTTCTTCCCCACCCCCTCTACTAAGTACAACCATAAACTTAAGAATAATGCAATAGATTGCTGAGTGGTAAGTATAAACTATACAAAGATGAAGATAAATTGTCTGGCAAATACATCATTGAAGGAATAATTTAGCAATAGGGCATCCAGCCAGTCTTCCCTCCTCTATATGCGATGGTCCTGACACAACATATCAACTTTCAAACAAACAGGACAAAGCTGCTCAGGTAGGTTCTTTCAATATATGGAGTGAAAGTGGACTTGCTTAGAAGACCAGTGTAACTCTGAGCTGGAATACACTTGCCGATGGCCGCATAAGCAAAGAGCTTCAATCAGGGGCTGAACAAAGGACTGATGGATCCCCCTGGGAAAGACAATGCCATCACATGTATTGCATTCTGACTTGGGAAATGCCCTCCTGCCCCACTAGGCCACAGAATCCGCTCATCAAAAGATCCCAGGTGGCTGGAAAGCACTGGGAAGGGGAATTCCTTCCACTGGAAGTTTCCCAGACCAGAATGTCTCCTCTAATTCGTTTATCATAAATTCCTTTCTCCACTAGACACATCAGTGACTCACCCTGGAGAAACTATTTCTTCCCACTCGGACTGCAGCAGCAGGAACCAGTTAGAGCCCTAGCAGCATTGAATCAACAAGACAGATAATAATAGCACTATAAAAAGTTTAAAAATTGGGGCTGGGAAAGTGGCTCAGTGGTAGAGGGCTTGCCTTGCATGCCTGAGGCCCTGGGTTCGATTCCTCAGCACCACGTAAGCAAAAAGAAAAAAGCCGGAAGTGGCGCTGTGGCTCAAGTGGTAGAGCGCTAGCCTTGAGCTGAAGAGCTGAGGGACAGTGCCCTGGCCCAGAGTTCAGGCACCATGACTGGACCCCCCCAAAAAAAAGTTTAAAAATTGCATTTCTATTGGGACCCCAAATTTTAAAAAAATAGTTCAGTGTGACCAGCTGACTAAACCCCTTTAACATTAATTGACCCAATGTTCAGTGTACAACCAAAATTTGCTACCATGCCAACAAAGGAAAGTTACAACTTGGAAGAGTTTGATTCCAATGTTGAGATGAACACAATGTTAGAATCATCTGACCGCTACATTAACTCAGCATAACAGCAAATACCACAAGAAGCAATTACCAATCCTCTAAAAAAAAATGGGAAACCTCAACAACAAAAGAAAAATATTAACCAAATCAAATTCAATTATTTGATATAATTCAACTGCCCCAAATTACCCTAGATGGGTTCAGTAATACACTGAGAGTTACAGAATGTAGATTTGATGAATAGTACACTACTTAGGATGATACAATAGAAATTTGCTAAACCAGACTGATAAAAATTGACTTAAAGGCCAAGCATGAGTGGCTCACACCTATATTCCTAGCTACTCAGGAGGCTGAGATCCGAAGAGCTCAGCTTAAAACCAGCTCAGGGCAGGAAAGTGCATATGATTTTTATCTCCATAATGATTATTTTACATTGTGTTATACTATTCATGTTCATACAACTCAACGTGAAGTCACTGAATTCTGAAGAACATTCTATCTAGCACTGATTATAGAGTATTCAGTTATCATATGCATTCTTTAAAGAAAACAAACAGCATCAAATATAGTTAGAAGCTGCCAATCTAATATATATATATATATATATATATATATATATATATATATATTCCTGTTAAATTGGAAGGATTCATTCTATACATTTTGGGTCAAACATTTGAACTATACTACTCATTTTTCTTTTCTTACATTTTTATAGCATCAATTAGTTGTATCAGAGGAGTTGATGTTAAGCATATCCACCTAGTTTTCAATGTAACTTGAACTTCAGTATTATACCTTCATCTATGTTCCCAAACTGATCTCAAAACCTTCGCTGCTTTCTCATGACACGTGTATGGGAAGTATTTTGACTGTATTCACCCATCATTCCTTCCATCTCTTCTCTCTTCTCCTAGCAATACCCCTACCCTGGTAAGGACCAGTTTTAGATTCCTAAAATATCTTAAGTGTATGCTGATCTGCTCTCTGTATCATCATGATCATAAAGTTTTTTAAAATATATGTGTGTATATATCTGTACATTCCATAGAGAATTGACAAGAGTTGTATGCCTTTTCAAAGGCAGATTGAATCCATGTGCTGACAGGAGGGATATGTAGAAAACCAACCACCATCATTTCCAAGAAAATTCCAGAAATGTAAATTTCCTACCATCTTTTTGACTACAACATAGGTTGTGATCTCTGATGCACTCTATGTTTGGATAGGGGGCTGGAAGTACAGAAAAGTAAGACCCGGGGCAGTTAAATGACTTCCTAAGTCAGTAAACACAAGTTAGGTGGAGAACCAAAAATAGCCCACCATAATTGCCTCACTAAACCACATATTCCTTTTGAGGATAGTCTGAGAATGTTTAATGGGTTTGGGAGTTAAAGTGCACAGGAAAAGATCCCCTGTTGTCCAAGGATAGAAGATGTAGGCTGATTATATCTCAACATCTTAACAAACCACAGATAAGTATACAAAAATGGTATTAGGTTGGATGAGACCCTGCTCTCAGAATAAGATTTGTTACTAGTGTATATATCACGGTTTAAAAGGAGACACTCTAAAAATTCTAGCTTCAGCCGGGTGCTGGTGGCTCACGCCTGTAATCCTAGCTACTCAGGAGGCTGAGATCTGAGGATCGCGGTTCAAAGCCAGCCCAGGCAGGAGAGACCATGAGACTCTTATCTCCAATAAACCACCAAAAAACCGGAAGTGGCCCTGTAGCTCAAGTGGTAGAGCGCTTGCCTTGAGCTGAAGAGCTGAGGGACAGCGCCCAGGCCGAGTTCAAGCCCCACGACCGACAAAAAAAAAAAAAATTCTAGCTTCAATTTTGATGTTGCTGAAAGCATTTTATCTAACTTGGACCATTTGTTTTTATACTAGACATATATAGATAATTCATCTAGAAAATTTGAAAAATAATTAAAGGATCATGATATACCATTAACATAGGAAACAAAGTTATGGGTTGATGATAATGTGCTCCATTCAAGTTAAAAGGAGTCATTTTTACTAATGAACCACAATTTAAAAAAAAGAATTTTATGTTGTATTACCTCCAACAAAGAATCATGATAAATATCGATATCTATATATACATAGATATAGATATCTCAAAACAGGAACAATTTTTGATTACTCATAATGTCCCTTGATAGTTTTAGTTTTATATCATTATTTCCTTGGTTTTTAAAATGCCAAGCAAACCCACCATAGTGACTATAAGCCAAGGGCAGTTTGATCTATTCTAAATTACTGAGAGGAATGTGTAGAGAAAGTGTGGAAGATAAATACCCTGTGCCCCTCCCACTGGTATCACTGGTATAATTGAACTGTGTTACTGAAACATCGTCAAAAAATATGTCTTCTTATTCCTCTGTAGTGAGACATAAAACTACTCATCATCTCTCCCTTTTGGTTGTTATTGTTGTGTTAGGACATAGGGAATTCCTCTTCCTACTGCAATTCATCTCTTCTCAGAAAATGTGCTTATCAAATTAATTTTCTCTTTGTCATTCAACAAAGCAGTTTATGAATACAATGCATTTTTGTCAATGTAACTTTTTTGAATAATCTTACCCTTCCTTCCCAACTTTTGTTTTGCTTTTGTTTTTTTGTCAGTCACAGGGTTTGAACCAAAGGCCTAGGCATTGTCCTGAGTTTATGTTTTACTCAAAGCCAGCGCTATACCACTTGAGCCGCAGCGCCACTTCCACCCTTTTCTGATTTTATTATTATTGTTGTTGTTGTTGTCAGTTGTGGGGCTTGAACTCAGGGCTGGGTGCTGTTCTTTATCATTTTTGCTCAAGGTAACTCTACCACTTTAAGACACAGCACCACTTCAGGTTTTCTTGTGGTTAATTGGAGATAAGAGTCTCATGGGCTTTCCTGATCAGGCTGGCTTTGAACCATGATCCTCAGATCTCAGCCTTCTAATTAGCTAGGACTACAAGCTTGAGCCACCAGCACCTAGCTCTAACATTTTTTTAAAACTCTAAATTGCTTACTTAAATTTCTACCAATCTATTTGACAAGTATTCAACACCTTTCATTAACTGAATACTAAAATACCTAAAATACACAATTTTTGCTTCTTTTTTACAACCAAATTTCCAGAATTTTTTTTTGCCAGTCATGTGACTTGAACTCAGATCCTGGGCACTGTCCCTGTTCCTTTGCTCAAGTCTGGCACTTGAGCCATAGCACCACTTCCAGCTTTTTGTGTTTATGTGGTACTGAGGAATCAAACCCTAGGCTTCATGCATGCTAGACAAGTACCCTACCACCCAGCCACATTCTCAGCCCAACCAGAAATTATGTTTTTGGAATATTTTTCTCTGTATCTTTTGTTTTTATTTATTCTAATTATCCATGATATGACCTTTGCCATCCTAATTTTAATTCAATTGTTTTCTCTTAAGGACACCATCTTCTCTATAACATTCAATTGTTTTCCTCAGAAGTCCCTGACACTGATGACAACTCATTCTAGAGCACAGTTTTTGGTTTATTTATTACCTATTCTCTCTAACTCTTAATATTTTGTCTCTGTTGTCACCAATAAATTCAAGATTTCCTCAAGCTTCACTGTGGGTGTTTTGCTTTATCATTCTGAATTTTCTGACTATTAGTCTTAACTTGGAGTAAATCTTCTTACAAAACATCTGTATGAGATGCATTTCTGAATTTATATCTCAAGCTCAGAAAGACATTTCTTTGGAGTTTCAAATGAAAAATGTTGTGTTTGAAATATTTCCCACTTATCTTCTTCTAACCTTTGATTTAATACATTTCTACACTTCTTTTTATGCTTGAAAAATGTTAAGACTATTAAGTTACTTTGCCACAAAAAATGTTTATTAGTAAAATACATACAATTGTAAAAATAATAAACATTGCAAAATTTTTATATACAATTATATCTGACAGTTAAAAAGTTATTATTAGTAATATGCATAAGAACTTATAGTCTTTCTATCTAAAATTAAATAGTATTAAATCATAAATCATAAAAAGTAGCTAATGCTCATGCCTGTAATCCTAGCTAGTCAGAAGGCTGAGATCTGAGGGTCCTGGTTAGAAGCCAGCTCTAAGTAAATCCTGAGATGCTTATCTCCAATTAACCAGCAAAATATTGAACTGAAAGTGTTATTCAAAAACTAGAGATCCAGTCATAAGCTAAAAAACTTAAATGCAAGCGTCTGTGTTAAATCTCCTGTATGAGAAAAAGAAACCAATTTTTCCTATTGTGTTAACTTTTTTTAGTATCATTTGAGTGGATGTCATCAATACCTACTCAACTGTCACATTACAAAATCTATTCTTCCTTTACTCTTTCATCCATGAATATTAATTTTATCATTTAAATATTCATCAATTCTATTGATCTTCACCCATGATGCCCCTCAGAAATAACTGTCTCATAATTGATTATTGTAATAGCTTCATAAATTCATCTCTGCAACTAAAACTTTGAATGTCATTTCAAATATCCTTAATGGTATTCCATTGTTCTTAAAATACAAACATCCTACAGAGCCATAGAAACCAACTGTGGCCTAGCCCTCTTAATCCCTCCATCTCAGATATTCTACTCATCCTATTTCATGCTGCAGCTATTTAAAAAATCATAATATATCAAATACACTTTGTACCTTCAATCACATATATTATGATATATGTATGTATATATATACATGCAATTGTAATAATTTTATTTTGTATCTCCATTCTCTATGAAAACTTGAACTATATATCCAATATTCCTTGACCTTTGGTCTCCAGTCTAAAATTAACACTAAATATAGGTATTAAAAATGTATTCATGACCCTAGAGAGAGTAGTTTCTATAGTTATAAGGAAATGGATATAGTATGCTAAAAAGACTATTTTGACAATAATAAATACCAAGTGTTTTAAATAGAGGTTTTTAATAAAATAAGTTTCTTTAGAATGTTAGATAAGAATTTGAACATCAAATGTAGTTTGGATAATGTCTTTCTTAGAAATTTTCCCAGTTCCAAGTACTTGAAAAGACCACAATTATACAATTTAGCTACAATTGTATAATTTCACAAAAATTACATGATTGCATTTTGCAAGTAGGGCATAGACTTCGAATCTGAAATAATTTCAACTCATAGAATTTTTTAAATGACAGTAATTAGAATCTGTCAGAAATTAAAGTAGAAAATTGTCTTAAATAAACAATTTGTATGAAATACATTTGTGAAACTTATACAGATATGAAAGAAGAACTTTTTGTATTAAAATATCTCAATCACAAAAAATATCAATTTTCGGATAAATTTTATTTATACATTTAAACTGAAAACAACTGTCTAACTTACTTGGTTATTATGCCACAAAATTTAGATATGACCTTTATATCAACTACCCACGGATTGAAATTGGTGAAACTTTTTTGTCATTTTGTGTAATGATACAGCAAAATCCAAAGAAGTTACATTGGTCAATTGTCTGATGTAGTTATAACTATTTTCTCTGGCATATGTAGTTAGACAAGATAGCATCTCACTGGAGGACTCAACTCTGCTCGTCCTCACCATTTCCATAAATATCATCATTAAAATTCCTTCAAGGGTGTCATGGTTTTCAGAAGGTATTGTCTTCTGCCACCTAGTTGGAAGTGATTGATCAGTGATGGTTCAAGACAGAGAATGAAAGGAATAATAAACACTCTTGTCTTCTTTTGGTATCTAAAGCAGGAGTCATGTGTTCAAACACTGCTTTATCATAAAATCAGATTGTAAGTCTCACTCTGCTCATCTTTTGTTGGTGGGGAGGGCTTAAACTCAGAGCTTGAGTACTGTTCCTGAGCCTCTTTGTGCTCAAGGCTAACACTATCACTTGAGTCACAGTACCACTTCCTATTCATCTTGAAGGCTAGAGTTCATGCTCACCATTCAGCTAGTGACTGATTCAACTCTATTCCATTTCTGTCAAGTTTCTCTTTGTGCTTCACAACAAACTCACTAATGAATGTCCATCAAATGATTTTGACTTAAAAGTAGGCACTGGTGGCTCTTCACTGTAATCCTTGTTTCTCAGGAGGCTGAGATCTGTGGATTGAATTCAAAGCCTGCCCAGCAGGAAAGTTTTGAGACTCTTATCTCCAATTAACTGGGGCTTAAACTCAGTACAGGCACTTGCCCTTAGTTTTTGTGCTCAAGGTTGGTGTTCTATCATGTGAGCCACAGCTTCACCGTCAGCTTTCTGCTAGTTAATTGACAATGAAAGTGTCATGGACTTTCCTGTCCTGGCTGGCTTTGAACCACAATTTGTCAGATCTCAGCCTCCTGAGTAGCTAGCATTAAAAGTGAGAAACTTAAGTGTTCTGCTCCAGATTCTAGATCTTTAAGAAATGTGCTTCACCCATCTGTACCATCTGAAGAATGGATAGAGCATGTATATTTACCTCAATCACTTTGTTTCAATGGCTGAAAAGGAAAATGGATTCATATAAAATGTAGAGATGATGACTGCTTTCCTTCTATTGAGGTACCTGAAGGTAAAAGTGGTCAACAAAAGTTATATACAGAGGGGTCAACAATGACACTATTTGAGGAACAATGTATTCCTTATGATTTTTAAGATGATGTCTAACATAATCTACCAATCTTTACTGTGCAATTGGCTACCTTCTAGGTATTTTCAAGTATAAATATCCACAAGAACAAGGGAAAACAGGTTATACTTGCTCTTTCTATGTGTTTCTGAAAGAAAATTAAAGAAACATTTCTATGGAGAAATTAGAAGGTATGTATAAATCAATTTTATTCAATGCATCAATTTGCATAGGATATAACAGGCACTCAAAGGAAAAACTTTATTGGACAATAGTGTTATAATTCCCTTATAGCAAATATTGCTACAATCCATTATGTAAATCCCAAATATTTTGATTTTTTCTGTTCATCCAGTATTCTTTACAAAATGACCTTGATATAAATTTCTTTGTGCTAACTTATACCCTTCTTTTTATTTTTAAAAATCTTTGGTGAAGTAAGCCAGACCTAAAGAAATATAAGTCCCATAGTTTCCCTTATCTGCAATAACTAGTATATGTCTAGGACAAGCAAAAGAGGGCAAAAGCTATGTACATATGAACATATAACTTGATGGTAAGCAAAATGAACCCCAGCAAGAGATTTTATCTTTCTTGTTCTTTTTAATGTACTTTTAATGTATTATGTGATTTTTTTCTTTTCTTTTTCTTTTTCAATATTTTTATTGTGAAAATACCATACAGAGGGGTTACAATTACATGAGCAAGGTAAAAAGCACATTTCTTATCAAGCATTTTTGCCTCCTCCTTTGTTTCCCCTTACCATCCCTAACCCTCCAAACCACCCCCCCAAAGTTGTAAAGTTCGTTTTTCTACATAACGTCTTATACATCTCTTTGTTGCAATGGGTCCACCTGTATCCCTATTTAAACAATTTGCTTTTTTCCTTCCCCTCCCCAAATTATACCAACATCAAATACAATGAAAACAGGGGTTATACCATTTTGTTCCTTTGTATGTTCTTCCCTGTTACAACTGCTGTTGTCACTGTACTTAATTCCAGTGTCCTGCATCTTGAATATACATTTTTCTAATTTGGGGAGGGAAAGGGAAATAACAAAATGTTGAAATAAGGATACAGGATGACCCGTTGTAACAACAAAGTGCATAAGACACTATGTTGAAAGAACAAACTTTTACAACTTTGAGGAGGCGGGGGAGGAATTTGGGGAGGAAAGGGGTGGTAGGGGAAAAACAATGCTCGATAAGAAATGGATCCATTACCTTGCTCATGTAGCTGAAATCCCTCTGTACAGTATCTTCTGAATTATTTTTATTATTATTGTGAAAATACCGTACAGAGGGGTTACAATTACATGGGTAAGATAGTGAGTACATTTCTTATCAAGCATTGTTGCCTCCTCCTTTGTTTCCCCATAATCTGTACAGTATATATTTAATGTATATTTAAATATATATTTAAAATAAAAAAATAAAATATTTGGAAGGGGGCTGGTAAGGTGGCTCAGTGGTAGAGTGCTTGCCTTTCATGCATGAGGCCCTGGGTTTGATTCCCCAGCACCACATAAGCAGAAAAAGCCAGAACTGGCACTGTGGCTCAAGTGGTAGAGCACTAGCATTGAGCTGAAGAGCCGAAGGACAGCGTCCAGGTCCAGAGTTCAGGCCCCACAACCACCAAAAAAGAAAAAAAGAAAAGAAAAGTTTTGGAGGGGGTAAGATTGATCAAGAAGCATTGTAATCAATAACGAACTTGTTAAGTGGGAACGTCTTTGTACAACCACTAAGAGATAATAAAACTTTATTTGGTAATGTAAAGGAATGTGTTAATATAGCTGTCCCTGTTTGGTCTTTTAAAGTTATGTTGCTAGAGAACTATTTTTCACTCCTTACTGTTGTACTCTTAATGGAAATGTGGACTAGGGAACTGAAATCCCAGAAATGAACCCACAGACCTATAGCCACCTAATTTTGGATAAGGGAGCTAAAAAAAAAATAGAATGGATGAAAGACAGCCTCTTCAGTAAATGGTGCTGGCAAAATTGGTTAATCACTTGTAGAAAACTAAACCTGGAACTTTATGTATCACCCTGCACCAGAATCAACTCCAAATGGAGTCAAAGCAGCCACCCTGAAAACATTACAGGATGGGATAGAGAATAGGATACATAAGGTCTTTAGTCCTGATTCATTTCATGTCTTACCATTCCAAAACTAAACACTGATCTCTTAAGCCATTTTGAAAATAAATGGCACTCCGAATTCAAATGTTAAGGCCTTCTTTGTGTATAAAATAAATTCCACAAGAGTTGTGTCTGACTTCTATATTTAGGCCTATTGACATTATTTTGACCTATGCCACAGAAAATAGTAGAACAACTTCAAGAAACAGTAAAAGCAATCAGATTTAAAAGTAAACTCTGTAATATTAATGCTCATTTGTCATTTTTCACAGAAAAGTTGATAGCAGTAATTTCTTTGAAGCTCTTTAAAGGTCACTAACAGTTTGGCTTATAATTCATCTTTGTATAAATCATTCCATTTTCTCATTAACTGAATCATTAGGAAAGTTAAAGTGAATGTATAACATGAATTTTATATTTAAGAAAAATCAGAGTCATTTTCCACTTACAGTTTTGCCCTTTCTTTATTTTTATGGTTGGTACCTGTGAATAGATAGCATTCCACTAGAATGTGCTTTTTTTTTCCTGCTTGTACCTAAATGTTTGTTGAAGTTAATATTCAAAACCCCAAAACTATTTTTAGCTTTCTTTTACAACTTGTATACTTTTAATTTAGGAGACATTTATTGAGCAGTAATAATTGGTACAGAAGAGGAAAACCAAGGATATAACAGGTGACTATAATTGTAGTCAGAAACTTCAGAATTGGTTCGGATTGTGGATAAGGATACTAGGTTTTGTTTTGGGATCTTCTATTGGCTATCCTGATCATTTAGAAGGAAATTGTTAGAAATACTTAAATCTGTACACCATTATAATCCAAATTACAAAACCAGCTTCTCACATTCTTATGAAGAGTCACTAAGCTACACAATTAGTAGTTTTCCCGTGCTGACTAGAAGTTTCATAAAGTTATACATAATTCCTTGTAAGTTCAACCATGTATGGCTACCTCGAGAAAGAAATCAATTACCACAGCAATTGTCAAATTAAAATTTTGTTTTATTCTGTTGAGCTTATAGATCAAGGTGAGTGCTGTCTTATGAGACACTAGCTGAACTGGTACCTGTTCTTCTGGGTAAATATTCCATGTGTCTATAATGTCATATTCTTCATTGAAGGCACCTGTTGAAGCAAACTATTTCCAGGCCAATCCAGTGAACGTAATGGAATCACCACAGTGCTGGTTACTTTTGTGCAGTATGTAAAATGTCCACTAAAATAAGAACATTTTGTTTTGCAGCACAGCACCAAACAGCTACTTCTATACCTGGATGCCACCATTTGTACTATTTAATTATTATCACATCACTTCAATATCTATACATATATAAAATATTAAATCTAAGAAAGGTTAAATATTATGTGAATTGCAAGCAATGATAATCATAGTGATTATAAGTATAACAGATGAACTATATCCCTGATGGCCAACAAGAATTCCAGTAGAGGAGGAACTGGGGTGAAAATTCTCTGCTGAAGATAATTTTAGATTATAATATTCAGGAGCACTGAAAGTATCTTAGAGTAACCTATTTTAGTTCTTGCTTCTACAGGAGTGAAGGAAGTATAAAATGAGGTGTGTATGAAAGTCTTTTTACTGATTCTATTTCTTCTTCAGTAAAAATCCTCTTTTCATTTTCCACTTTGCTCCTTTTACTGACAGTATGTTAGTCAACAGACTCTGCACCTATTTTATTCTAAACTAAAGAAGTTTGTACACATTTACCTCACCATACAAACTACCCTGCTATCTTGAGAGTCCAAGTTAAAATAGAGGTCAATATTCAAGATTCTCCCACTATCAATCATTGGCGATTCTGTGTGTGTGTGTGTGTGTGTGTGTGTGTGTGTGTGTGTGTGTGTGCGCGCGCGCGCGTGCGCATCAAAGAAGGCAGGAAACTGAATGAGGGTAGTGATGATTGGTTTGTAGTGTCTTGTTGGCATAAAATGCCAAATAGGATGAGAGGATGTTCTATCAAATCAAAAGTTAAGTGTCATATTCAAATTCTGAGACTAGCAGCATAAAAATAACACATTTCACTGGGCATTGTAACCCTAGCTGCTCATGAGCTGGAGATGTGAGCATTGTGGTAGTCTGCATCTTGAGCATGGAGGTGGTCTGGCCAGGAAAGTCTGAGAGAGTCTTAACTCTAATTAACTTGTACTTAGAAAAATCCAGAAGTGCTCCCTGTAACTCAAGAGAGGTTTCTTTAAGCAAAAAAAAATGAAGCTCATGGAGAGTGCCCAGGCCCTGAGGTTAAAGCCCCAGGACTAGCACTCACAATACATATACAATGGAATTCTATGCTTCCATCAGAAAAATTACATTGCCTATTCATAAGAAAATGGAAAGACTTGGAAAAAGTGAAGGAAGCCAGACCCAAAGAAACATAGACTCCCTGGTTTCCCTCATTTACAATAATTAGTATATATCTAGCATAGTTCTAACAGAGGATCACAGTAGCTCAATAGGCATGTACATAATAACCATATAAAATGATGCTAATCAAAATAAACTACAAGATATGGAAATGAGGGTTTGGGTTTGGTTGAGGTTTTTTTGGCGTTTTGGTTTTTTGTTTTCGTTTGTTTAATGTTCCCTGTGAAGCTATTTCTTTATTCTTTTGCTTTTGTTTTGTTATTTTCTTATCACCTGGTTTATCACCTGTTGTCACTGTTTTATAATTTAGTATCCTCTGTCTTGTATATATGTTTATCTGATTTGGGGAAGGGAAGCAGAAGAAAGAAAGGGTGAGACAAAGGACAAAAGGTGAATCTATGCAACAACAACATTCACAAGACAATGCGTTCAAAATGAACTTTACCACTTGAGGGGGAGGGGGAGCTGGGGGAGGGAAAGTGGGTGAAAATGAGGGAGGGGCAACTATGTTTGACAAGAACTGTAGTAGGGAAAAACAAAGGAGGGGGTAACAATGCTTGATGTAACTGTAACCCCTTTGTACAGTATCTTTACAATACAAATATATATTAAAAAAGAACTGCACTAATTACCTTACTTATGTACCTAACCTCTCTGTATATCACCCATATAATAAAATAAAATAATTAATTTTTTTGTTTTTCTTGATCTTTAATTCAAGATAAAACATTGGAGCTTGAAATCATTTGTGAAGCTGCCTAGTTCAATGTCATTATTTCACAGGTGACAACATTCCAGCCAGCTCAGAGAGAAATTGCTTCTTTTTTTCATTTTATATATTTTTTTCAATTTTTTTATTGTGAAAATTCTGTACAGAGGAGATTTAGTTTGGTGCTGGTGGCTCATGCCTGTAATCCTAGCTACTCAGGAGGCTAAGATCTGAGGATCACAATTCAAAGCCAGCCTGGGCGGAAAAGTCCGTGAAACTCTAATCTCCTATAAACCACTAGAAAACCACAAGTGGCCTTGTAGCTCAAGAGGCAGAGGGCTGGCCTTGAGCTGAAGAGTGCCTGGACAACACCCAGGCCTAGAGTTCAAGCCCCCAGACCTACAAAACAAAAGGGAGGGATTTCTGGGGAAAGTACCTGGCTCACTTGGGTACAGTGTTTGACTACAGGTGAGGCCCTGGGTTTAATCCCAAAAAATGGCTTCTTACACTCACATTTTCTTTTGTTCTGTAAAACGTATTTTAAGCCCTAATCCAGTAGATTCAAATATTTGCAATCAATACAGATCATAAATAACCTCTTTAAGGTTTTTCTTAATACTTATTTAATCTTTTCTGTCACATTATTACTTAACATCATTGTTCAACACTAGTAATAAAATAATGTGCTAAAATTAAGAAGAAAATGCTTTAAAAATCTTTAATATTATAGATGTAATCTCCTGAATCAAAATATAAGAAAAGAGGTAGAAACAAAAAATTGAGAAGTAACTATAAATAGGTACTAAAAATAATTCAAAGGCTTCACATAAATCTATGAAAAAAAAAACCACAGAGCCTAGTCCCCAACAACAAAATAATAAAAATCATTCTTCTTAACCAGACTTAAAAGAAAAAATAGAATGCTTTTCAGATTTAAACTTTTAATGAAATTCCTATTAAATTGATATGTCTCTAGACACACACACACACACACACACACACACACATATATATATATATATATATTTGATTGTAGTAGCAAAAATTACTCTTTCTACTCTTTGGGCTTTAGTAATAATATTTAATCTGGTTAAAAGTTAACTGGATCTGTGATCTGTAGTGTATCTGTGGGCTAAATATTCCTCTGAGTTTCATAAAGGCATTAGATGATTTGAGAAAGGAAATTAAAACAGAACTCCTCAGAAAATGCAAACCCAGAATGCATAAAAAGGTCTGGTAGTGTATTACAGTTGAATAAAAGGCTGTAGCAAGGAAAACAGTGAGTTTCAGAGCCAAAGAATCCTTTCTAACTGAAGTGTTTGAGCCAGGCACTCCAAATCGACAGCATCCTGGCTTAGAAAAATACACAACTGAGCATAAAACAGTAGCATATTTTCCTTAAATATCTACCATCTTTTTTTCCTTCCTTACTCCCTTCCTCCCTCCCTCCCTCCCTCCCTCCCTTCTTTCCTTCCTCCCTTCCTTCCTTCTTTCCTTCCTCCCTCCCTTTCTTCCTTCCTTCCTTCCTTCCCTCCTTCCTCCCTCCTTCCCTCCCTCCCTCCATCCTTCCTCCTTCCTTCCTTCCTTCCTTCCTTTCTTTCTTTCTTTCTTTCTTTCTTTCTTTCT